>NC_059430.1:41358738-41658738 GCF_021028975.2 Sphaerodactylus townsendi | reverse complement strand
TGGTGAAGGTAGTTATCAAGGTATGGGAGGAGGACGAGTGAGTGAGTTTGGAAGCCAGAAGTGCCAGTGAAGGGCCTTTGGAATGGGGCTTTCTCCTGCTTTGCTTTCTCTGAAGCACAACAAGCTCTGTTGAGTTAACTTGCCAACCAATTGTAGACCGTCCTGTGGTTCCCATCTGTGTAACTTATCTGTCTGCTTGCATGCTATGTTGTCTATTATATTGCTAACCTCATCTCCTGTTGAGATTTCAGTGCCATTCTCCACACTCTTTTCTGTGGCATTACAAACACCGTGATTTTCTCCCCCACCCCCATCCTGTGGCTTTGCTTTGACCCTCCCGTCAGCTCTTTCCGCCATCAAGCTACATCTCCTCCTGCAGCCATAAGAGGATAATCTCACCATCCAAGGCAAAGTTGTACCACTCAAGGTTATGTAGCGCTCGTAGATCACGATCAGTGGCTCCCACAACATGCTTAGCAACATGCTCAATAGTTTCATCAGTTGTTGTGGGAAGGGAATGTGGGGGCTTGGGCATGATTAAATGGAATGTGGAAGAGTGGGGAGGGAGGAGGAAGCAGGGAGGGAGCTCTTTGCAGTACTCATGCCAGCCAGCTCTTTGGAACACTCGTGTTCCATCTGGTTCTGTGCCAGTGTTAGGACACAGGAGAGTCACCTGATGTTTTGTGGCAACCGTAGAGAAGACAATGTGGCATAGCCTGCAGGGTTGTTTGCCTAGTCAAAGAGACTCTTCTAGTGCTTTGGCATCTAGAAAGGTGTCGAGGTGACAGTGTGTCACTCTCTGATGGGCTTAAGAAGACTGCCAAGGCATCCAGTGCAGATGGCCCTGGGACATCTCACTCAGTCTGAATCTTCTGGCCAGCTGCTCCACTGACTCCTACAGAGCAACAAGCAAACAGAAGGCAGCTGAAGAGTTCTAGCTAGGTTATAACACCAGACCCAAGGCTGTAATGTAGGTCTCACCCTCTGTGCCTCAGAAACTGCAGTGACAATGGCCTGTTCAACATTCCACCCATAGAAAGGGTCTCCAGCCAGGGCAACAAACTGCTCACTTCAGACAGACTGAGACACTTACTTTAATGGGCCATTCTGGCTGTTTAGCCTGTACCCTTGTGCTGTGAACTGTGTTTTTTTTTTAGCAAAGCGTGTGAGCCTTTGGAAGCAGCACTCACACACACACACACGCACACACACACACGCCTGCGCACACTTAGACATTTCTGTAGCTGGTCAAAAAGTCAAATTCCAGAAAGACAGAATTGAGTATGTTGTGAAACTGAGCAGTGGGTTGTTTATTAAATGAGAAGCCCCTAATTCTAGCTTGCCAAAACTCCAAGTAAGATTTTCCCAGACTTCTATTTTCTTTTCCTGGTAATGCTGGCAGTGTATAATAGTGGAGTGTTTTAATTACAGCATTCACATAAGAATGTAAAAAAGAGACCTGTTGGATCCAAGGGTTCATCTAGTCTAGCATTCTACATCCTGTCAGGCAGATGCTTCCAGAAAGCCCATGCAAGAAGGAAGTGCAAGCGTTAATCCTATATGAAACACCTGGTGCTCAGGTGTGCCTCTGAACACAGAGCTCATGACACAGCTATCATGGCTAGCACATGGGCAGTATTAGGATATCCTGAGGTGTAGCAGCTGCCAGGGCCCAGGAGTGGAGGTTACATGGGTGGCTGTGAATACAGGAAGGGGGAGAACTTGCAAGAAGGCAAGGGAAGGACACACAAGCAGTTGGGGGCAAGAAGGGAGTCTGGTGATAGGCAAATGGGCCCCTTTGACCTTCTCTGCACAGGGCCCCCAGAATCTGGAACTGGATCTGTATTTGTAGACATATTTGCCATAGTTTTGTCAAACTGCTTGAAAGCCGTTTAAGCTAACAGCGATCACCATGTCTTTCAGTAGTGAATTCCATAAGTGTACATTTACCGTGACACAATTTCACCAGTAAACTTGTGTCTGACAGCTAAAATGGATTGTTATCGCCTCATATTAATTAAGAAATAATGTGTTCTGAGTGCTACAGGAAACCTGTTCACTGTCACAAGCTGTTTAGAGATGCCTTCCCCCATCAAAACCCTGGTCAAGCAGGGAGATGGAAAGGATCCACAGGAAAGTCATGGAATGGAAAACCCAGTTTTGAGGAAAGATCCTTTACATTAGAGAGACCTCAACTGTGGCTAGTAAGCCATGGGCAGCTTCTATTGAAAGTCAAAAAAAGCCAGGAACGCAAGCAGGATTTTAAAGTTCCTTGATTTATTTTAGGGGTTTATATGCCACATCTCAAGCTTCTCACAGCAACCGACATCAATTTATTATTATTATTATTATTATTATTATTATTATTATTATTATTATTATTATTATTATTATTATTATTATTATTATTATTATTATTATTATTATTGTTATTGTTATTGTTATTGTTATTGTTATTGTTGTTGTTATTATTGTTGTTGTTATTATTGTTATTGTTATTATTGTTATTATTGTTGTTATTATTATTATTATTGGGTTTATAGACCGCCCTCCCCCGGAGGGCTCAGGGCGGTGTACAGTACAGATAGAGCACAATCAATTTAAAATACAATAAATATGAATTAAGATGGCTCTAATAAAAATAAACCCTACCCCATTAAAATGCAGCTTATAAAATTAATATTAATGTTAGCTCAAGATGGCGCCTGCTATCAATTCCCTCTCAGACATACATTTATATCAATATAGTCAATTAAAACAATTTCAATTTATGACAATGTAGTGGAATGTCAGCCATAAAATCTGTACAAAAAACTATGTATCTATGATGCAAAGGGGAGAGAGGAAGAGGGAGAACCAGCATGTTATAGTGGTTAAGAGCAGTGGATTCCAATCTGGAGAACTGGGTTTGATTCCCTACTCCTCTACATGAGTGTGAATTCTTATCTGGTGAGCCAGTTTGTTTTCCCAGCTCTACCAGAAGCCTGTTATATGACCATGGGGTTCAAACTCTCTCAGTCCCGCCTTCCTTACAAGGTATCTGTTGTGGGGAGGGGGAGAAAAGGCAGTTGTAAACCGCTTTGAGACTCCTTACAGGAGAGAAAAGCAGGGT
Source organism: Sphaerodactylus townsendi (assembly GCF_021028975.2). NCBI lineage: Eukaryota > Metazoa > Chordata > Lepidosauria > Squamata > Sphaerodactylidae > Sphaerodactylus > Sphaerodactylus townsendi. The sequence continues at coordinate 41,655,626 of NC_059430.1, read as the reverse complement.
ATAAAAACCAACTTTTCTTCTTCAAATTAAATAAGCCAAAACAATTGTCCAGCCCATCAAGTAAAGTATATTCTGAAAACAAGAAGCACTTCACTTCACAAAGATGGTGGCCCACAGAGAAGGGCCAAATTGTTGGACAAGTACATGTGAGAGCAGGTTCCCTCGTCGTAGATCATTTATGTGCCAGAAGGTAACACTTAGCACTTTGAATTGTGCCAAAGATGTCCTCCCAATAATTTATGCTGATAGTTTATGCCTTTCACCAGAATTGTAGTTTCCAAGTAATCTTCAAAGCCAACCCCACTTATTCCAGTCTAGATGTGGTCAGAACCTGGAGAACTATAGCCGGATCATACTTTTCTAAGAATGACTGCAGTTAGCACACCAGCTGAGGCTGGGCAACAGCTTCAGAACATACCTTTACCTTCATCTGTAGCTATGGATCTAACAGCATCCTGAAGCTACCAACCTGCTCCTTTAGGAGGGAGGATGACTACCTCCAGAACAAACTGACTGCTTAACCTTCCAGTCAGTAATATGATCAAACCACAGTATGCCTCAGTCTAAGTAAGCCTCAGTCAACTGTTATAATTTGCCTGAGTTAGGATTTAAGAATAGAATTAGAAGTTAAAATAAAAAAAATCCATATGCACTGGATAGCTGCTGGAGTCTTCCCTACTTCACTTCTTCTAGTCACATATTATCCCTGGAGGACACTGGGAGGTGAAGAAGAAGAAATAGATATGAGTCGGAAGCAAGAAACAGTAACAGCAAAGTTTCCATCAGAGACAATTGAAGGGATCATGAGATCCTTTCTGCTATGAGGTAATTATTCTGCAGAATGGAGCAGCAAAGATGGTATCAATGGGAGATTTATGTCTTCTTGTTCACTTTGGCCATGTAAAGATTTCAGTGTGTTACTTGCAGGGTTAGAAACTTCAGTCATCTCTACCCTGCACCCCAACCTATCTGTGCTAATGCCGTGTGCGTCACTTCAATTAGCTTTACATTTCCCAGAGTTGTTGTCCAACCCTCCAGCCTCCTCCCAATAATCAGATTCAGGGTTTTAGTGTATTGCATCAAAGTAAACAAATAGGTACGCTCCAGAAGGGTTTTGCTGGATCTAACATTCCCACACTAAGCAGCAGCCTAGATCCTCCGCTACAGGAAGAAGAGTTTGGATTTATATCCCCCCCTTTCTCTCCTGCAGGAGACTCAAAGGGGCTTACAATCTCCTTGCCCTTCCCCCCTCACAACAACCACCCTGTGAGGTAGGTGGGGCTGAGAAAGCTCCGAGAAGCTGCAACTAGCCCAAGGTCACCCAGCTGGCATGTGTGGGAGTGTACAGGCTAATCTGAATTCCCAAGATAAGCCTCCACAGCTCAAGCAGCAGAGCTGGGAATCAAACTCGGTTCCTCCAGATTAGATATACGAGCTCTTAACCTCCTAAGCCTCCTGGGGGTTGATACACAAGTAGCAGGAAAAAGAATTTGCACTGAATGTAGGCTCACCTGTAATGCATCAATTGCAACATTTGGGGAAAGTGTGTTATGATTATATATTCATAAATATGAAACTTAACAATATGTACCACCGTACTTTAAGTGACAAAATTGATATTGATATGCAATTTCAAAGGCACTCTCAGTGTTATCCAACAATATGCATTGCAATGAAAGTAGCAAAAAATAGTAAGAACCTTGTCCTTTGTTTACTCAAGAGTGCTCGACCTTCTGAATTCAGTAACTCTAGTCCTGTGAGTTGGTGAATGTTGGATAATCTCCTTGTAGAGATTAACCGTTTCACAACAAGCAGAGTACACTGTGGCTTAGCACAACGGAGCGGATCCCAAAACATGTGTGTGAGCTTAGGTACAAAAAAAGGATGGATTAGTTTGTAGTTTCTAATCTAATAAAAAGAGTATTTATTAGTGAACTCCATTCTGGATAGAAAGGTAGATAGATAAGTTTGATATTCCATTCAAATCTAGCTGGATGGGGATGGATGCATGGAGCATCCATCCCCTCTACGCACATGGTGCTGTAGATAGTTGGAAATCAAGATGGAAAGTGAGAGAACGGAAGGAAGTCCCTAAGAGTATCAGTCTAACATCAGAGGGATAGTACCAGTATGATAAAGGTGACAGTCCCCAGGTCCCTATCTAGCATCTGGCTTACTAGTAAAAAACCCTCTGTCATTGAGGCAGGACTAAAGTCCTTCTCTTCCAACAGTGAAGACATTTTGCACTAGGCTCTCGACACTTCCAGACTCATAACGAAGCAAAAAGATGTGCTGGGAAATGAAGGAAATTTGGAGGTCCACGTCTGCCTTTATGATCAATAAAATGCCTGTTCTAGTTTGTGAACTATCAGCTGAGAGGCACAATTTGGTCATGATTGTACTTTATGGTGGGAGGGAATTACTATTAAGAAATTGAATGGAATTATAAAGTCTGAACAAGTGATTTCCCAGAGCAGAGAGAGAGATGTTTGAGGAGCAGCCTTGATTATACCTTGAACAGCTCAGCCTTAAAAGTATATTTTGGGCTTGTCATTCGCACAAATGCACATAGTTTGCTGTCAAGTCGGTGATGAGTGCAGATGCCATGTTTCATCAAGCCACCATATGTTTTTGTTGGCACTCTGTGTCTGTTCTCTTGTACCACTGACTACAGCTTGCTGGTAAATTGTGCCATAAGTTTTCTAACAAAAACGTAGGCAGACTAACCTTGCGATTAGTGATATTATGAACACTGGTAAAAGCACCGAACAAAAGTGGAGTCTTCGTCTTGCTTATCTGACTGCTTACCTTTAGAGCAGGGGTCCCCAAACTATGGCCCGGGGGCCAAATGTGGCCCCCTGAAGGCATTTATCCGGCCCGCCAGGCATGGCGGCAATGGCTCCATTCATGTGCAGTGGGGGCTCAAGGGAGAGGAGGAACCGGCCCCAACGGCTGTTGATTTCAATTACATGATGGCACCCCCAAATCTCCATGAATTTTCTGACCCAGAGTTGGAAACCTTACATGTGGCAATGCCTGCTCCGCCCTCCATGTGCTGCTCTCAGGCTTTCTGTTCCGCCTCACTCCCATTGGCATCAGCCAGGCTGGCGAATCGATCGCTGGCTGCTAGGGAGGAAAGAACCCAGGAAGATACCTGATCCTGGGTTAGATGGAATGCTTCATTGGGAAAGTTCTGCTTTTTTTTTTACAGGGGAAGGTATTCCACAGCCTCCCCAACAATATTTGGAGCCCACCCTGTACTTGACATACTTTGGTCACTGTTCTAAAAATAGACCATGACAGAAAGGCTGAAAGGTGAAATCAAACATTTTACAATCATTTGTGCATAGGGATTTGTTCATAGTTTTTTTAGTCCGGCCCTCCAACAGTCTGAGGGACAGTGAACTGGCCCCCTGTTTAAAAAGTTTGGGGACCGCTGCTTTAGAGGTAAGCTAAGAAACTAGTTAAACAAGGGCACATAGGTCCAGAATATATTAGCCAGTGAACTAAGGAGATGTACGCATTCTGGATCGTCAGTAAAATATTCTCAGGCAGATTCTGCAAGGGCCAAAAACAGCAGTGTGAAAACGGCGTAAACTCTTTTACACTGCTTTAAACCCTTTTATACCATTTTCACACCACTGTTTTTGGTCCATGCAGAATCCACCTCAGTCTTTGTTTGTGTCTGGATCAGTTTGGGTTGGACATATTGGTACACTTGGGTAAATTAAACATTTGAAAGCACACCTACATATCTTTGTTGGTGATTTACATTTATGTAAATCCCTACCTTGGCTATACCACTTGACTATTTCATTGCCGGAATGGCTTCCATATAATTTAATCCAAATTAGGAGCTGTAGCTAATGCCCCAGAGAACAGGGTCAGAATTCAAAATTGGAGAGCTGGACCAAAACTAACATAATGAATTTCAACAGAGATAAATGTAAGATATTACACTTAGGCAGAAAAAATGAAATGCGCAGATATAATATGGGCAACAGCTGGCTTGACCACAGTACATGTGAAAGGGATCTGGGAGTCTTAGTAGACCACAAACTGAACATGAGTCAGCAGTATGATGTGGCAGCCAAGAAAGTCAATGCAATTCTGGACTGCAACAATAGGAGTATAGTGTCTAGATTGAGGGACGTAATAATACCGGTACCACTTATTCTGCATGGGTCAGACCTCACCCAGAATATTGTATCCAGTTCCGCACACCTGAATTCAAGAAGGAAATGGACAAGCTGGAATGGGTCCAGAGGAGGGCAAACAAAATGGTAAAAGGTCTGGATTCCGTGCCGTTTGAGGAGCAGCTTAGGGAGCTAGGTATGTTTAGCCTAGAGAAGATTAAGGGGTGACATGATAGCCATGTTTAAATATTTGAAGGGATGTCATGTTGAAGATGGAACAAGCTTGTTTTCTGCTGCTCCAGAGACTAGAACATGGAGTAATTGATTCAAAGTGCAGGAAATGAGATTCCACTTGAACATTAGGAAGAACTTCCTAATGGTAAGGGCTGTTCGTGGAATCCTCAGAGTGTGTTGGCATCTCCTTCTTGGGAAGTTTTTAAACAGAGACTGGATGGCCATCTATCAAGAATGCTTTGATTGTGTATTTGTGCATGACAGGGTCTCTTCCAACCTTATGATTCTATTATTCTAATTCCTCATGAGACGGTAGAGACATTAGTGGGAGGGGGGGTGCCAGATAAGTGACAGAGTGTCCTTATATAAATGTGATAGCAGTTTCTGTGAATATTTGATACAGATCACTTCTTAATTTGATGTTTGAAAATGCAAAAAAGGGGAGGGGGACTTCAGATCAACATACCCTTTGCTCAGAGGCGTAACTAGGGAAAATGGGAAATCTGAGTTTTGCGCCCCGCCCCCACCCCATGTTCGTTGGTGTTTTTGTATTTTTAGTGTTTTTTCAGTTTGTGACATGCAGGGGGTGCAGTTTTTAGGCTAGCAGCACCAAAGTTTCAGGGTATATTTAGGAGACACTCCTGGTGATACTATCCAGGTTTGGTAAAGTTTGGTTCAGGGGGTCCAAAGTTATGGTCCCTCAAAGGTGTAGCCCCATCTCCTATTAGCTCCTATTGGAAATAATCGGGAATGGGGGCACCTCTTTTGGGAGTCCATAACTTTGGACCCCCTGAACCAAACCTCACCAAACCTGTGTGGTATCATCAGGAGAGTTTCCTAAAGATACCCTGATATTTTGGTGCTGCTAGCCTAAAAACTACGCTCCCTGCAGGCCAAAAACTGAAAAAACACTAAAAAATACAAAAAACACAAACCTGATTTTTTGCGAGGCAGGCTACTTGCTTACCAGGTCTGTAGCGCACCCCTGGTCCCTCTGCCTTTGTTAGGTCAGATACATCAGAAGAAGTGGACAGAATTCTTCACTGGACAACCTGGCAAGGAGTTCTGATTTACTCTGATATTTGCTACTTCCTGGCATTTTTATTTTTTAAAATATATTTAAGATCTATATCTTACTAAAAATAACATGTTTCATAATATCTTATATTCTCCTCCCCAAGGAGGGCAAGGTGGAAAAAAACACTTTAATTCCTGGGGAATGGTGATAAGAATCCACACTTCTAATCAAAGCAGAATTAGGAAGCTTATTGTTACCTTGAACGTCAAGTAATCAGGACTAAAAAGCAGGCGATCTTTTATGCTAGCTATGGGCTAGTTGATAACTTTTGAGTATTTTGTTCCATTTATTCTTAATCTGCCTATGTTGAAGACAAATTTGTGCAGATGATCAAGCGAGATAGAAATGTAAATGCAGTTTAGTCGAATGAGCATCATGCATACTGGTTTCACTCCATAGCTTTTTGACTATGGCTTTTTGACAGAGACCTATTTGCCTTTGTGCAGACTCATGATCTGTGAAGTAGCCCACAGTAGCCCACTGGCATAATGCCCATTGGGCAAGGTGGGCAACTGCCCAGGGCATCACCTTGTGGGGGGAGCATCAAAATGCTGGATTTGTTTTAGGGTATTTTGGTGGTTTTCCATTTTTGGCCTACAGGGGATGCAGTTTTTAGGCTAGCAACACCAAAATTTTAGTGTATCATCAGGAGACTGTCCTTATGCTACCCCCCAGGTTTGGTGAAGTTTGGTTCAAGGAGTCCAAAGTTATGGACTCCCAAAGGGGGTGCCCCATCCCCCATTGTTTCCAATGGGAGCTAATAGGAGATGGGGGGCTACAGTTTTGAGGGTCCATAACTTTGGCCCCCCTGAACCAAACTGCACCTAGAGAATATCGACAGTCTCCTAAATGAAAAGAACCTGAAAGCTTTGAGACTGTGACTTCAGAAATGTGCCCCCCGCAGCCTGAAACCCCCATTGACAGCAATGCAGAAAACTCAATGGAAACAAAGATTCTTAGCAGGGCAAAATTTAGGGATGTTCTTGCAGGGAGGGCATTCTTGGACGTATCAGCACCAAAGATTTCAAGGGTATCAGCTGGAGACTGTATCATGATGGCAACCCCAAGGTTTGGTGCATTTTACTGGTTTAGGGGGTCCAAAGTTGCCTGGACCCTCAAAAGGGTAGCCCTAACATCTCCTTAGCAAAGAATGGGGGATGAGGCAGCCTCTTTGAGGGTCCATAACTGTGGACCCCCTAAACCAAAATACACCAAACAGAGAGAAGTCCCATCAGGACAGTTTCCAAGATTATGTGACATTTTGAATGGTGATAAATCAAAAAAGCTCGCGCCCCCTGAAGGAACATCTCAGAAATTGCCAAGAATCTTTGTTCTAATTGAAGTTTTCTGTATTACTAATCAAAAGGAATTACACGAGCTGGTGAAGAACAAATTTCTGAAGTCACAGTCTCAAAGCTTTCAGGGTCTCATCAGAGAAGAACTGCCCCTGATGATTACCCTACAGGTTTGGTGCAGTTTGGTTCAGGGGGGCCAAAGTTATGGACCCTCAAACTGTAGCCCCCTTCTCCTATTAGCTCCCATTGCAAGCCTTTATTGGCATAGACAACAGTACAACAATAATAAAAATGGATTAAAAAGCATATGCAATACAGGAAATAAATGTTAGGTCGAAGGAAATCTACTGGCGTTTAGTAATTTCCAGGAGAAAGTCTGCCACTATCATACAGAGAGGAGGATCAGGATTTTCCAACAAGTAGTGTAATCTAATTAAATCAGGGAGATCGGGTAAATGTAAAGGAGTAAGATTCACATACTTGGATGTGATTTCCTTGAATCTGAGACAGTGTAGTAATTGGTGGGCCAGAGAGATTCCAACTGAGCCATCATTACATGGGCCCAATCTTTTAGCCTTTTTCTTGCTTATTAAATCTGCCATGTAACAAGACCCAGAAGGCATAACATTAAACCTGGCAAGCATTACTGAAACTTTCCTTTGAGCAGGGTTTATTAAGCAATACCAGGTAGTGTGCCAAGTGGCCCCCGTTCCAAATGGAAGAGAAAAAATACAACAGGGGGGGGAGCATGTTTTCTTGGCTGTGGTGATTAGGGTAGAGAACTCTCTATCCAATAGTTGACCTTTTAATTTTCTATAAGCTTCTGAATAGGACAAAGGGCAAAGTGAATCCACTGACAGTCCAATAGAGGCCATTTTTCTTCAATTATAGAGGAAAACCAGGGGGTTGGAATGGGTGTTAGCAGGCCCAGGTGGACCAGAATTACAAAGTCGAGAAAGAAAATGAATTTGCAGCCAGAATCTGAAAGCCCTCAGCTGTAAGCAGCTGATTTAAAGGAGTTTGACCCTAACTTGAGACAAGGGCTGCATAGAGACATGAATTTGGGGATTAGCTCCCATTGGAAACAATGGGGAATGGGGCACCCCCTTTGCGAGTCCATAACTTTGGACTCCTTGAACCAAACCTCACCAAACTTGGGGGGTAGCATAAGGACAGTCTCCTGATGATACGCTGAACTTTTGATGCTGATATGTTTAAAAATGCACCCCCTGCACGCACCAATGTCCTGGTGCAAAAACATTTGGTTGTGGTGTAGTGGCCGCCCATGGGGGGCGGGGGGGCATCCAACTCAGGTTTTGCCCAGGGCTACAGTTTGCCTTGTTACGCCCCTGCAGTAACCCACAGTAGCCCACAGCCCTAGCAGAGGGTGGGGTACAGTTCATGCATTCAGCATTCAGAGACAATACAAAGAGTCCTGTGGAGAAATTATACTTGTATGAAAGGACATGCATAAAGTTTTTCCCCCAGTATGACCATCCGCACAGAGTTAAAGTGCCCTCTCATTCAAGTCCCTGAGCCTTCCCACATTCCATCTTCATGATCTTCTTTTGAAAGATACCTACAGCTGTAGTTAAACCAACCTGTTCTTGGGCTGAATTTCTATTCATCTTCCACCTTGGATTATTCTCCTTGGAAGATCTTTTCCTTTTAAATATGTATTTTCTTGTGAGATAGATGGATAGCAGAACAATGGTGGGAAGCATGTGTATTCTTGTGCATGCTGAGATAGGAGGAAGAGTTTACATTTCTAAGAAAATGCTCTGCTTACTAAGTTTGTTTTGGCTCCTGGTCAGTTTGTTTTGCCAAGCCTGATGCTTTACTGGAGCAGCAGTTAGAAAAATGGGTATGGTGGGATCTTGGATGGATGGAAGCAGGGGGGCGGGGGCGGCAAGGGGATTGTGTAATAAAAGATGCAGACTAAAAAACATGGGACCCATCTTGGGAGAACCAATTATATAAATCAGCCCCAGTGAACATATAACATTTTTCTTCAATGTTCAGGAAATTTCTGGAGAGACTAGAAGTGGCAATTAATTAGGAGAATCATCGATTAGTTGATATCTCACTTTACACTTCAAATGCAGCAGAGGAAGCCTTGGCTAACAAAAAAAATGTGTATTCTGCCCAAGATGTCTGCTATAGAAAATCATTCCCATTTATGATGAAAAGTTCCAATCAACTCAGAGTTTTTTTATACAAAATGTTCCAATGTATTAGCCTGGCTGTCACAGGGAGCCATTAGTTGTGTTTCCAGATTTCATTGTTTCTAAATCAATATGAGAGACCTTGTTGGTCAACGAACTGAGGCTTTTGATTTAACTGGACTGTCTGTCTGAAATACACTACCTCCCTGTGATTTCAAAATGAAATCTGACATGCCTGTATATGAGACAGTTGCACATTTGAGGTTCAAATACACACACAAACTCAGCTTCTACACTAATTTTCAGAGGGGAAAGAAAATGTGACAAGAACTGTTTAAAAGGGAGCAATATCAGAATGAAAGTGGACATACAGTCAGGGTACAATTTTGTGCTTCAAGAGTGAAGCTTAGTATTATCTAGGCACAAGTTCCAGCAGTGGCTGAGGAAGATATAATGTAGGTATATTTCCAAACAATGCTGGATGGTTTGGAAGAAACACCTTAATCCTCACAGGCCTTCTCAGTACTTTTTTGTGATAAAACAGCTTCCAAATATTGTGCTGTGACTGTACAGTCCCTGGAGATGTTTATGGCATTGTCAAATCGATGCAATTATAAAGGCAATGTTATGGAGCTAGAAAGATCAGAAATTTTCTATGAGGTGATCATGCTGTGAAATAAAAGATAAAAATAAGAAATGCTAGATCTGACACGCAGTAAAGAACTCAATTCCCAACCAGTATACACACCAAAATAATACCATACATGCAGGCCTCTGGGCTCAACCCCAGAACCACCTAGGTTCTGACCAAACATTCAAAATGGACAGCTTATAAGCACTTGCAGAGCTGCATTTCTCCCAGCAATGAAAAATAAAAACATCATTTCTAGATCTGGAAACCAGCAACTTCCCCCAAAATTTTGTCTTATGCACATTTCATTTCAGAAATTAACTTGTCGATGCTAGCCAATGGACTGCTGCCTTGAGATTTCATGATTAGAAGTGAAGGAGAAAAGAAGCTGTTAAATATGTTTTTTGTCATGGAGCAGCTGTTGTGTCCCCTGCTTTGCGGTGCGCTGGGGTCTTGTGTTCAGAGGCAGAAGTGTGGGGTGGCTAGCAGCAATACAGAAGGACGGAGGAGCTGTGACCAGACCAGATGGCCTCATAATGCAGTGCCAAGACGCCCAGCAGCAAAGGTGGCAGGGATAGTAATCAGTCCCCAAACATATGGCCTGGGCTTTCAGACAGATTGTGGGATATCTGTTCAGTGGGTAACAGCGCATTGCGGATGGGGTTGTGTGAGGAATCACAGTCTCCAGAACAAAATCAGGCTTGCCATCCTGTGGTGGGTGACCAAAGAGACTGACATGCATAGGAGTCATTCACTTGATCTAAGTTCTTTATGAATAACAATACAATAAGAGTGCCAAAAATTCATAGCAGCGGTAGAGAAATAATCATATGACTCAACCAATTTTTATGGTATTTCTAGTTGTGGCTAAAGCTGGCATCATAAGTGACAAATCTGACAACAAAATCATACTGCAGAATATGGTCAGACATCCCCATGGGAAGGCAGGAAAAAAGTACCTTTGGAGGTGACATCCATTTAGCCAGGGATGTTAAATCTAGTACTGCTCTCATGGTATAATTTCAGGGGGTAGCCATATTGATCCACAGTGGAAGAGCTAAATTCAAGTCCAGTAGTGTTCCTTAGAGACCAACAGGATTTTGAGGGTATAAGCTTTCAAGAGTCAAAGCCCTGGTATCTGACAAAGTTAGCTTTGACTCTTGAAAGCTTATTACCCTTCCCTTCCCCCCAAATCTTGTTGGTCTCTTAGGTGCTACTGAACTCAAATCTTGTTTTTGTGGTACAGTCACTTTGTGGGGTCTTGTAGGAAGGAGCCTACTAACTTCCCAAAATTGGAATCAGAGTCACTCAGGTACAGGAGAGAGATCTCTCCACAAGTCTGGTCATATCTGAATTTTAACATCCAGCTAGAACAGCAGTTCTCAACCTTCCTAATGCCGCGACCTTTTAATACAGTTCCTTATGTTGTGATGACCCCAACCCTAACATTTATCCATTTTACAGATGGAGAACGCTGATGCAGAGAGACTTAGGCGACCCCTGTGAAAGGGTCGTTTGACCCCCAAAGGGGTCGCAACCCCCAGGTTGAAAACCACTGAGCTAGAAGGTACTATGCCCCAAACCTGCACTTAAGATTATGTGGCCTGTTTTAAAGATCTCTTTGGCAAAGTGAGGAGGCTCCAGTATGAGGCTCCAGTTCAAGGATGCACCGAAGTTTGGTGGATAATCAGACTGTGTTTACTGCAAGGAACCAAACTACAAAAAGCAGCCAAAGTAATATTTGACAAAGCTTAGGGCATCTAAATACTAAATAAAACCCCAAAATATATGTATATTACACTCACTGCTTATCCACATCATGCAAAATGTATTTTAAAGAGTAAAGACAGGTAGGCAAGAAGAGATACATGGCAGGAGAGATCTGTCCCTTTCTCTGAGATGGCTTTTGTGCAAGACTGGAAACAATGGTCATTTACAAACTTGTCACCTCCTTTCCATTGAGCGTGTATTCCCTTCTCAGTTACACATACTTTTTCACCTCTTCTGAAGAGAATCCCCAGTTTCTGAAAACTGTTAAAGTGTGACTTTTTATCTCCTTTCACAGAGAAGATCACTGTGCATTAAGCTTTCTCGGGATTTTGTCACTCCTCCCTTCCTTTTCCCCACCCACACAACAGTAGTTTTTCCCACTCTTTGGGTCACCATTTCAGAACAATCAGAAAGGCTTTCTTTTCTTTTTTTTACCACCAAAGCTCTATTCCTGATGTGATACCCTGTGAAACTGACATGAAATTGACATGGTCTAGTGAAGTAACACTAGACCAAAGATGGAGGGGGCAGGAGACGGCAGGCAACCTCCCCAAATGGGGATTGCATGGGGAGGGAAATTAAGCGGCCTGTGGGGAGAGTGGCAGATTAGCTTGACTAAGAACATTTTGCAGGAGGAAAACCCTTGTGTAAACAAAAAACCTCAGGAAAACCCCACTGCAAAGCAAACAGCCACAGGGCGTGTAATGCATCATGCACAAATGGTCAGTGTCACACAGGAATCTAGGCAGGAATCCAGAAGGGGGAACACATGAAACAGGACTGAAAATGACAAGTGGGTCCAAGACCCAGAGTGTACAGCTGAGCTCAGTGTACATCAGAGGCCTGAGGGGAAGCTCTTGTTATTAGCACTGATAACAGCAACAAAAGAGTGGGTTTTTTTACTTTTGGCTGGGTTGGAAGGAGGTGAGCATGTCAGAAGTAAACCTCTGGATTGGGCTGGAAGGGGGAAACACAAGGCAGGTGGGAGGTACAAAAGGGGAAGCTGAAAAAAGAAAGATTTCGTCATCTGGAATAGCTCCTTTACGTTACCAGTTGAGATCGCCAGATGTCTTTTATGTAAGGCTAAGTCAAGGCCAGACAACAGGGTCCTCTATTTTGATTGAATGACGAAGTATCTTACAATAATAAGTAACAAGTCTCACTGTTCCAGAGTCAACTCTGTAGGTTTGCCCTTTTGCACCACAGCTGCACTTTTCCATGTCCAAACTAGCCAACTAGTATCGTCCATGAATAACAATTACCGGTAATCATCCAAACTCAGTCCATTCCTACCTGTCTCCTTGAACGTATACGCTCTGATTTGGACCAAGATGGACCTGTCCTAAGATGTTAAGATAGGAGGGCTGCTCATAAATGGAAAAGGTTAGAGATTTGGGGCCACAAACAACCATACTTTGCTACAGGACTTTTCAACATGAACTTGAATTTCTGGATGTCCTTCCAGCATTTTCCCAGACCATGAAGAAAAGACTGAAAAATATCACTTGCAGTACTGGAACTTTGAAAGGTAAATAATGTGCAAATGTATATAATCTTAACTACCACTGACTAAAGATACATAGATCATTTTTAAGATTCAGTTTTGGCAATACTGTTAAACCTACAGTGAGATTGACATTACAAGTTTCACATGATTGATTTATTCCTCAACAGGATTCTTTTATACAAATTGGAGATTTTCAGAAATGTAAATTCTTCCATATTAGTGTTATTGGGCCCAAACAAGACATGTCTCTGTATCCTTAATGTAACACGAGACAGAACGTTTCACTTATGAGAAGCATTCCCAAGTTTTCTGAAATATTTGTTTTATTTAAAACAGTTGTACTTATACAGGTTTACTTAAAACTCAAAGCATGAGTACCAGAAATGATACCATTCCCGGGCATGAGGGTTGAATCAGCTGATGGTACATGAATTGAAATCAGCAGTTCCAGTGGGTCACCTACACAATCTTATAACCAGTTTGATAGTTATTTAAGGCCGAATTCCCACTGGAAATTTAATCTAGATACAACCAAGTTTCAAAAGAATCAGCACCTTTTCATTCAGGTTCCAACATCCTAACTGCAGCATGTTTCTAATGAAGACATCTAGGCCTGCCCCTTTGGGGGGGGGTGCCTGCTGTAAGGGGTACAATTGTTAAGCCTCCTGATGATACCACACAGGTTTGGTGAAGTTTGGTTCATGGGGGCCAAAGTTATGGACCCTCAAATGTGTAGCCCCCATCTCCTATTAGCTCACATTGGAGTGTTTTTTTTTTCCAAAAAGGTGCATATACAAGCAGGTCCAGGAAAATCCCATGATTTTTTTTGGGGGGGGGGGAGGAGCGCCAGAAATGGGACTGATCTGTGTTCCATGGTTCAGCTGTGAGGAGATCTCGAGGGAATCTGAATATTTCAGGTGACTGTCCCGAGATTAATCGCCAGTGGGGAAATCACCTATATTTCATGGATTCTCTTGGAGTCCACTGGTTTTTGCCTTGCCGATGCCCAATGTTCTTTGTGGATAAACTGTTAACAGCCAGACTGGTTTAAGTCTGTGGCACAGATGAAATATTAGCATTGAAAGAAATTCTAGTGCAGTATCTTCAGGCACCTAATATTGAAGGTACTGATGGGGAAAATCTAGTTCTACTTCCCTCATTTTTGTACACCCTGAAAGCTGCATTCTAAATCTGTTTACTTGGAATCAAGCTCTACTGATTTTGGTGGACTTAAATCCAAGTTAATGGGCACAATTCGGCCATCATTATTGTTTCCACAGCTGCATTAACTCCTACCTTGATCCTAAGTATATTTATATGGAAATAGTTTCCATTAAAACTTAGCTTTGTTTAAGCTTAGAACTGCCACCTTAATGAATATACAGTGGACATACATGTGAGTACAAATAACAGTTCTCCATCTCAGAAAAGAACCTGCTTTCACAAAGGAAGAACTACGTGCTGCCCTTCCTCCATAACATTAATGACAGTTAATTTCCTTCTTGTCTCTTTGTATCTGTCCTAATATTACAGGTTGTGTGTAAATCATCAGAACAGTTGCCTCAGGGAATGGGCCTGATTGGCCAGTTGAGTGATGTCTATTAGAGAAGCTCCAACTAGCTTAAAATGATGTTTTGCAGCATGTGGGAGAGGCACTGTGCTAGTGAACAATTCCATCACATATGTAGTACCCCCAGGAACAGGGGCTGGAGAAGAGACTCATTGCACTAAGTGCTGTACAAGACAGCAAATAAGAGATAAACACCCCAATAACATAAACAAAGACAAAGGAACGGGGGCCAATTCAGTGGGTGTAGCAAATATGGATATAATTTTGTAGGGTTGCAATTATAGTCTAAGCAGACTCTCTGAATTCTCTCACCCTAGGCTCCAGTGGCCGGATGTGGGGGAGGGCACAGGCCACTGCTCCCCCTGACCTTGTCCCCCTCCCAGTCTCCTCCTGGGCTGGCCATTCTCCTCCTGACACAAGAAGGGCCAAGTTCCTGCATTCTGTTTTGGAGTGCACACCTGGGGGGAGAACCCCACCCTTCCAGGCTTGCTTGGAAAGAGAGCCAGGAGGGCACCCCTCAGCTGCCTCCCCCCTCTTCCTCTGCACATGAGGGTATCCCCTGGAAAGGGAGCATGGTGGGAGAAAGGAAGGGAAAGTGAAAGTCAGCGGGAATGGATGGTGGACCAGAACAGACCAGCCCTTGCTACTGCTCCAAGTTTTGAGGGGTGAACTACCCCTCTCGAAGGGGTAGAAGACTTCTAGAAAAGACTTTTATGTATGGTGTATGGTGGCCCAGCTGAGGGGCCAGCCACTGCCAAAGCCCTTTGGCTGAGGAAGGAGCAGGCTAAGAAGAGTGCATTTTGTGCTTCATGGGGGGGGGGGGGATACATGCTTTCCCTGGGTGCCCTCAGATACCACACTACTAATTAAGCAGATACCACACTACCAATTGAACCTACCTTACAGGGCTGATTGGCTGCTTTGTTCCCAGCTTTGGGGCAGGGCTGGAATTTTTGTAACAGGGAGTTTCCCTTGGCTTAGAGGAATTTCCTGACAGTCTCTGCTCCCTTCCTTTGTGCAGGTATAGGGGAAAAGGCATATCTCCATGAGGGGAGGGGATAGTGACTTTAAAAAAATGAAAGCTGGGAATTCAAATAACTATTTTACAACCACTTTTTTTAAAAAGAGTGGTGCTCTGACACTACCAATAATGACACAGATGCCAACCACATCCTTCCTTGAAAATCCTCATCATTTAAGCCATAAGTGGGAAAAAATAAACTGACTCCACAACTGGAAAAATGCTCAGCAGGGCAGACATGCAGAAGAATCATATCCAAGGCAATTCCAACGTTTGTGGATTGACTCAAAAGAAAATCAGGAGTAACTCCAATATGTGGGAAAGGTCCCAGTTTCAAATCCCACAGTCACCCTTAAAAGTAATTGTGACTGCATTTTAATATAAGAAACCATGGTTTGTTGAACAAACCACAGATGGAATAGTAGATGGCAGGAACTAAACTGAGTCTGCTGGAAATTCCAGATTGTCTGTCCAGTGCTCATCTCCTTTCCCACTGTCAAGCAGAATCTCCGTATCCCAAACACCTTGCATTGCTCTTCTCTTTGCAAACCATCTCTACATCAGCAGCCCACCACCACTGTTGACGGGGCACAATTGACAGGGTGGAAAGGGCACAATGAAACCTAAAGCAACCCCTGAAAAGTTTTCAGGCCACACTTGGCCAAGTCAATTATTAGCTCCACCCCCCCAGCTCCCATTCAAATCTATGAAAAGACTCAGGTCATATGTTGTTTCTTTGGAAGCATTTATTATATTTTGGGGAAAAAATTGTGGAGTAGGTGAGGGTGGGGAACTGATTGATAATGATTGCATTTGTCTGTGAAGTTTACTTGGAAAGAGGTACCTGCATGATTGCCCAGTTCTATGGATGTGGTTTGAGGGGCAATGTTTAAAGTGTTTATATATGGGGATCCAAGTGCCAAACCAAAAACAGACGAGGACCCCCCACACCTTCTCTGTCCAAGGCTCATCTTTTCCTTTCACCACTATGAGTTTATGAAGTGGATACATTGCCATCCCTCTAGTAATTGAGTCCTGGCCCTGTGATGGGACTCAGTGCATGTTCCAATGTCTAAAAGCCACCACAAACTGACTCTCACACAATGGCCTATTATACATGGAATGCTTTCCTCTGGGCTTTTCACTGCACAGCGGGCTTGTAGTATGGTCTCCTCGCATTTCTCTGTTTACAGGCGAGGAGACACTCACTCCTGCCATGCAGGTTTTCTGCAGAGAACTTTCCTGAAGCTCTTTATCTCCTGGTTCTCTTAACTCCATCAATCAACTCCTCCTTAAAGGCACAGATCTCATCACACCCAGTAGTTGCAAGATAAAGCCATTTAAATTGCAATTATATCAATATAGCTGTGATTGTCGTTCTAGTGATATTATAGCCCCTTTCCAAAAATAACCCCAACAATGAAAAAGGTAAAGCAATACCCTGGACCACACTCTGCTGAAGAAGGGAACTCTCCCCCTCCCCCCCCAACTTCCTGCCCCTGCTGCTGCCACAGGAGAAGAGAGAGGTTTCTTTTAAAATAAAGGTATGTTTGAAATAAAGTTTTTAAAAGCCTTCCTGGTCATCAGGGAGGGCAGAAATAGAACGAGTGAATGAGGTGGAGCCAAAAAGAGATGCTGCTTGTACTGTTCCTTGGAAAAGCACTGTTATTATTATTATATCAATATCTCAATATGAGCATTTACAGAAGCAGAAAGGAACAGGTAACAGGCAACACAGAAGAGGGTGAGGGGGAAGGCATGGATGGCAGTGCGAAGGATTGGGAAGGGTGGAGCTTGGTAGGCTGGCTGTTGGCCGAGGGAACATGTCCAGGGCAAAACTATGATCATTGGAAACAGTAGCGTATCTGCCTAGGGACAGGGGGGTAAACCTCTCTCCCCAGGCGCCACTAATCTGGTCACGAGGGGGAGCAAAATCAGCCCCCCATGTGACCAGGAAGACAGACTTCCTGCTGCCTTGTTGTTTTCAGGTGCCTTTGGTGCCGCTCATGTCATTATCAATATGGGCAGGGCCAAGGAAGCCCGAGGACACCACCACCCCAAGCCTTGCCCCCCCTCCAGGCTCCCGGCTCCCAACTCCCAGCCGGCAGCCGTCATTCCCATCCCTCTACTCCTGCATTGACTCCTATGTCCTTTGGTTTGGCAAATTCTGTAGCTACCTAGGGAGCAAATCAGACCCTCACTCAGAAACTGAAATAAAATGAAGAGTTGATTGCTATCCCAACAACAACCATTTTGTGATAGCCTGCCCCAGTGGCAGTCACTCTTCCCCCCCTCCCCCCACAGTAGACTTTTTGTGGTGATGCCCACTATATTTTCTTTAAACTCTAAAAATTTCTCCAGGCTCAATGAGATTGGGAACCCCTGTTCTACACATTACAGAAAGCAGGTTTCAGATGATATTTATGAAGTTGCCTGGGACTTGTTCTTACTGAAATTGGGCACACCCTTCTTACAGTCAACAAAGCTACTTCATGAATGCCTCCATTTCCCCTTCTCCCTCAGTTCTGGGGCAAGAGGAGATAACAATTGCCCTAACAGCTTGGGTGATGGAATGAGTCTCTGGTAAATTCTGCACAGCATTAATGTAATGTCTTTAGGATGTGTTAAACAGATCCATTTTGGCATTTTGTGTTCCCACAGCATGGGAGAACACAAGTGTTGCCAGTCAAAATGGATCTTTTTTTCTCACCTGATGCACGGAACTCTTGTCTGATTCACAGTTGCGTCCGCCATTTTGTGTGCTGCAGCAGATTCTCTGGGAAGATTCCCCAGAGGTCTCCTGTGCTTGCAGCTCAGCTGTGTGCAATTTCACTGTAAACAGTAGATGAATAAAGTTTGTTTTGCCTAGCAATCCTGTGAACCTGTTGTTTTTCCTTTTTGTTTTGTTTTAAGGGAGATGTCTGCAAGCTACAGCAACACAAATATGCGCATATTGCAGCTTCTTTAACTGTGTTTCCATAACTTTGTAGACATCCTCCTCACAGTAAACAAAAAAAAAGGAAAAATGACACATGCACAGGATTGCTAGACAAAACAAACTTTATTCATCTACTTTTTACAGAGAAATTGTGTGCGAATGAGCTGCAAGCAAGGAAATATCTGTGGGGAATCTTCACAGAGAATCTGCTGCAGCACACAAGATGGTGGATTCAAGCGGTGGAACAGCCGGCAGGACACGTCTTCAACCCAGGTTGTTGGGGGAAACATCGTAATATAGCAATTTTTGAAAAACTCGGGTTGAGAGGAATATAATGGGCTGAACTTGGTTTGGGGAAGAGAGCTGTGTGAAGTTCTTCCCCAAAACGCTTTTTATAATGTCCTAAAGATGTTATATTTATGCTGTGCAGAATCCACCTCTGAGAGAGAAGGAGCTTTATTTGGCAGCAAGTGGCCATTATACTTATGTTTATTTGGAAAATATGTTCACACAGAGACAGACAACACCTCTCTGCCTCACTTGAACAGTTTACTTCGAGGCAACACTTATGCGGAAAAATCTGTTTTCCTGAAATGTAGTAGGATTACAAATTTCCAGTGTGCCTCTTAAGGTTCCCATATAATCTTCCTGACGAATATGATAGGTCCCTTTGTTTGCATATCCCTGCACAGTGATACAGGGCTGTGACACAATGCTCATGCTGCTTTTTTACCGCAAGGCCCTGTGTGAGCACTGAGCCGTGCATGTACAGGCTTGTTTTCACAAGCTTGATAACCATACGATGCTCACACCCGTTTCCTCTTAGAGGGAAGAGGATGATTGTTTGGCCTTTTGCCTGTACTCACTGACTGATTCATCTAGGGCTCATAACAAATAGCTTTATCTGTATACAGTGGCTGCTTCCTGCAAGAGTTTCTGCTGATACTGGAGTTAAGGATGCCAGCCTCCAGTTGGGGTCGGGAGATCTCTCAGAATTAATCTCCAGATGACAGAGATCAGTTCCCTCAGAGAAAATGGCCACTTTGGAGGTGGACTCTATAGTATTACATCCCCATTGAGCTTTCTCCCTTCTCCAAACCTCATTCTTCAGAAACTCCACCCCAAATCTCCCAGAATTTCCCAACCAGAAGCTGGCAGCCTTCAATGAAATACATACATCTGTAGAGTTATTTGTGTATAATTGCATATAAAGTATGGTTGCCAACTTTAGGTTGAGAAATTCCTGGAGATTTTTAGATGGAGCTTGGAGTGAGTAGGATTTGGGGAAAGATCTCAGCAGGATATAATGCCATAGAGTCCACCCTTTAAAGCTGTTGTTTTCTGCAGAGGAATTGATGTCTGTCACCTGAAGATCATCTATAATTCCAAGAGTTTTCTAGGCCCTACCTGGAAGTTGGTAGACCTCTAAAAGACAACATTCTCAAGATGTGAAACAGCTTTCCACAGAAGAAAGGAGGGATTGGTGAGGAAAATATCTTCTTTCCGTGCATGCACAGATTATGGGACTTTTTAAACGCAGAGTTTCAGGTCACCCCCATGAAATGTGAGCTCCCAAATACAAGTTTGCCAAGAAAGGGATGGGGATGGGGTCACATACCCTCCTCTTGTCTGGAAACAGACAATAAGGAAAATTAGCAAACTGAGCCTCACTGAGGACAACTGAATTAAAAGCAGCCATGCCAGACCCTCTCAAGGCAGAACTGGAGGGTAAGGAAAAAGTTGAGGAGTCCTTTTCCACCTTCTTGCTTGTCACCCCTGAATGTCTCTATCTGCCTGACCCAGACATTTGTATAAGTACAACTCAGGGTGGGGAATCCCAGTTTTGTGTCCTAATGTGCAGTTTCACATATAGGAGAGATAGAAAGAAAGATGTACACCTGTCAGTGTATTATTACATGCCTACTCATTGGTGTTGGTGGATAGTTCTGGAAACACCTAAGCACTGAACTGGGAACTGAATGTGGGATCTTCCTTTTTGCATTTTGTCCTTTTACCATGTTGCAGATCTGCAGGCAGGTCATAAACAATGACGATCTCAGTTTTCTCCATGCCTTACCTCAGCTGACCTTTGCAATAGTGAGAGACAGCAAATTTATATTCCACTTCTTGAATCCATCCACACACCTAGAAATTGGACTTAGTCAAGTCACAGAACAGTCCATGCATTTATGTAAGCAATAACATATTCCTCTTTAGGAAGATACCATAGGTTCAGTTTCATCCAACCTGATCTTTAACAGGAGCAGAAAACTGCACTTGGGTATGGGTATGGTCACATGGTACGGTTGAAACTTTAACCTTAACCTTAAACAAGAAACAAATACATAATTGATGGTTCTGATTTTTAGGACTACTTTATTCACCATAACAATTTGTGTTGGGGAAAGCACATTAGCAGCAATGAGTGATGGGCGATGTCCATTTCCCTCAGGAATCATATGCCAAGAAGCTAATACCATCCAAGCTATCTATGGCTCATTTCGCACATGCAGAATAATGCACTTTCAAACTGCTTTCAGTGCTCTTTGAAGCTGTGCGGAATAGCAAAATCCACTTGCAAACAGTTGTGAAAGTGGTTTGAAAATGCATTATTTTGCGTGTGCGGAAGGGGCCTGCTGTAAAAAAAACCCCTCTGGAGCAGCACTATTATAGGAGCAAATGCCTTGACCAAAAAGCTCTTAGGAAAGGCAGGGGAGTTCTCAGAACTTCAAATACAACTTTGAAAACTATTACAAATGTTTCTTACTTAAAAGAACTTGGCATACATGCAAAATAGATCAAATTAATTGTGAAGAGAGGCAGGATAATCCAAGAATGGTTGGATTTGGTTGGATCATTTTGGTCCCCCCCCGCCCCCCCGCCCGAAAAGTATTCTCCATGATCTCCACAGTTTTTATGTGTTTCCATTTTAACACTTGGCCATGTATTAAGCTATTCTGCAACTAACCTCTCCTTAATTTTTAAGAAATTGTAACAGGGAAGGAAATTAGCTGTTTTGATTTTGGTATCTCCAGTGAAAGCAGCAGGCCAGAAAAGGCCTTTGTCGGAAAGCTTCACACAATTCTGCAGGTTACAGAATTCACTATTAAGACGTAGTAGCTCAGTAGAAGGCAGCTGCTGCCTACTTAGTCTGATCCTAAGGCATGTTCCCAAAGAGAATGGCTGTCTCTCAGGCACTGGTTTGTTCAAAGAAGTTGATGTTCAACAGTCCTTGAGGTATCCTGGGCTCAGGCTGTTCAGGTCAACATCATCACTTGTTAAGCCAAGATCTTCTGGCTGAAAATGTAAATGGGCTGCAGCATTGTCAAAGGCAGCCCCAAATATAGCACATGATGGTAATCCAGGAGAAAGAGGAAAACTACATCAGGATCAAACATCAGTGATATCAGCCCAGTTGGCCAACAATAACACATGTGAAAACTAAATGTGCTTATCCTATAGAAATTATTGACTAGCAAGTGTATCCAATCTAAGCATTCCATTATTATTTTAAACTTTGTAAGATAGCCCTAAAAATTGTAAATTCAAAAGCAGTGGTACAATATATTGCCTGCACATTATAGATGTAAACCAGCTCACTTGAAGTTCTATTAGATGCTCTTTGCCACTTTTGGGTGAACTCCAGATTTTCTCATCTATTATTTACCTGGGACTTACCTGCTTCAACTCACATATGAGAACACCTAGGACATCTTGAGACTGTTTTTGAGACTGCTCTGCCAGGATTTTTGCGTTGTCTTATCTTCCAAGAATTTTTCAAGGATTTTTTTGCGCTTGCCAGCTGGCTTGCGCATGTGTGTTTCTTTGTCTTCTTTTATGTTATGGCTTATGTCAATTGCATGTTGATTCACTTTTTTCACTTGTGTGGGTTAATAGGTGCCACTAAATAGAACACCTTTAGAAAGGTAAGCAGACACAAATGGTAAAGGAAGTTTCCACAGCAATAGAAGGTGATCATTGTCACTTGCCAAGTTTTATTTAATTGTCCTCCAAATCTTTTTCTAGAACCCTTACTGATCTGCTGAAGCAGCCAGGTCACAGCACATCTGATCTCTTGCCTGATGGCCACATTGGCAGCGTGCAGGTACAGATTGGTGATGGGCATTCTCGAGGATCTCCCAGGAGTAGCAAAGGTGAGTCCCACTTTCTTCCGTGCTGCAGACAATAGAGACGGTCTTGGAGACAATTCAGAATTCACCTGCTGGAGCAACATTATCTGGCTACTTCCTTAATGGCTGCCCACCTCCCTCCCACTCAAAATAAATGACAGCATCTGAAAATGCCGATGGAGACAGACTGATATTTTTGAAGGGTGTGTCAACAGCAGTTGTGGCACCCCACCACCCTTCTCACAGTGTGGATGCAGGTTTTCCCACCTTTATTGAGACTGAGCTGCCTTCCAGGTAGCCAGGCTGTGAGGGTTTTTAATTTATCTGCTCAGCCCAAGGAATTCCAGAAAGTGAAGAGAGCCGTTTTATTTAAAACAAAGTCCCCCTTTTCAAGGCACTAGAGAACTGAGGCAAGTTCATCGAACAAAAGCAAAGATTTATTGAACACAAAGATGGAATGAGAGGAGATATTTCAATGGATGGAAATCAGGCAGGAGTAAACTATATATACGCTTTGGTTTCTGTCACAGGCACAGGATTTAGTCAAGCTTTCTAAGTTTCTCAGTTTCTTAGAGGTAATATTTCTGATGAGGGTAGTGTTTTGTCTTAGATGTTACTGACTTACAGATTGAAAAAGACTGAGTTCTAACAGGCTAGTACCCTTTCTCTCAGTACACACAGTCTTTCTACTGTTAGGCACCAATTCCCCAGGAATCTCCTTCATGAGGTAACTTAAGTAGATCACTACTACAACAGACATGGAATCCTACTATGAGTGTAATTTACTTCCTAACTGGCTTAGAAATTCTTCTGTCTTCCAAAAGATATATTCCCTTCACCCTTTATTTACGGTCACTGTGGAAAGCCTCTCACTGTTCCACTTCAGCCTTGACTACTACATAAATTTTCAGGACTTGTCCGGGCATTTTCTGCTGTCAGCATACACTGACATACCATATATCAGATCCGATTCATTCTCTGACTGAAATCCTCTCAGAGTAGATTTTCCACACAGTTAAGGAATTTGATGTTAACATGCGGGAATCCAAATCCAAAAGATCCCCAATCTTTTCCATCTCATAGAGATACTTCCTGTCTCTATTAGTCAGCTGGTTGTTCTGTCAATCAGAGCACAGGTCAGCTTACCTGAACAGAGTGCTATCAAGTTCCTATGAAGATTTTCCCTGGAACTCTGTGACTACACTTTGTTCCTCTTACTGCACTTCCAAATCTTATTTACTGGTGCAGTTGTCACAGAAGAGGTCCAACCCATAGAGGTCTCCTGCACTTTTAATTACTATGTACTGGGCAAAGATTTGGCAGCAAAGGCAGGGATGAAAAAATGCTGCACTTGCTGAACGTCTCCCTGCCACCTGCCTGTTAAAGCTAGAGGAGCACGTATGAAGGCTACAATTGTGCAGGGATGCCATTTTAGATTTGAAGTGGGGATACAGTCAGCTACTTTGATTAGCTAAATCTGAAGTCTGGTCACACATGGTCTGGTGGAGTAGGAGCTGGGTCCCTTGCTCTGTCTGCGACTGTGGAAACCTGCCTTACAGTCAAAGATGGACTGGAAGTGAAAATCACCCCTGAAAAAGGCCTCTGTAGTGTTTGCAGTCTATACCAGCAGATGAAGGATATATCTTTGCTTTATTAGGACTGCAATAAACACAGTACCAGTCAGGCATCCATCTTGGAATCAGTCCTGTACTAACCCTGCCTTTCTCAGGATCATGCGTTGTCTGACTGCTCAACAAAAAAACCATTTGACTATTATGTGGCAACTATCAGAAATATATTTTACAGCCTCGTCCCCCACCTATTCTATCTTTGCCACACACACACACTGCTCCCACCAGGAAAAGGAGGAAGGGAACAAGGAAGATGCAATCTGCCTTCCCAATTGGCCAGGCCCCACCTCCCTCACCTCATCCAGGGTTTGGGTGCAGGGGGCCACTTCCTTTGCTCCATGCTGGCTGGATGCCACTATCTCCCCCATCCTGCACCATGCCAAGCTGCATGTACCAGGCAGGTGGAGCCCTTCTGGTTCAAGACTGGCCTGACTCCTAGGAGTTGTTTCAGTGCCCATAATCTACCCCTGCTAATACTGTTAAACCATCAGCTCATCTCACTCAATATTGTCTGTGCTTACTGGAAACAAGGCTGAGATCCCAGAGTCATAGGTCTTTCCCAGCACCTGCCTCTTGAGGTCCTTTACTTAGAGATGCCAAGGTCTGAACCTGGGACCTTCTGCTTGTAAACCATGTGCTACTTTCCACAGCAGTATTGCTCTCAAATGGGACTTGAACCCCTCCCATGGGGCCATGTGGGAATTCTCTATCCATGCTCCCTCTAAAGGAGGTTACCGAAGAAGTGAGGTGAATTGCATTCCTAACTTTAGCTACCATTTTGCCAAGTTGGCATTAGGGAAATAATTTGTCTAAATGCTCTTTGATACTAATAAGGCATTAGATTTTGAGGGTGGGGATGGGGTGGGACTAATAAATGCTAATAAAGCTAGCAAGTAACTTTTCCTTCTTTTTCCATTAATTGTCATTGAATGCTTTTATGGTGTATTTTTAAGTATGCTTAAAACAAAAAAAATATTTAAATTGGTGTGTTTTCCTACATCTTTTCCATTTCTGCATCATTTAAGCAGGAGGTTCTGGGATTTCCCTGCAGAGATGCAGCTAGTCATGTTGATGAATGACCTCTGGCAAGGTCAGTCCCACTGTGACAATAATATCACTGTAGCAGTGAGAAGGACAGATTACATGGCAGCCAAAGAAAAGAGGAAAAAAATCCAAACCCAATCTGAAAAAAAACGCTAGGAACCAAAAAGGTTGAGAAGCCTAATAGTTGTCTATTAAAAACATATTAAATATACCTTTTATTGCACTGTGCTTTACTCTTAATAATAGAAAGTTACACATAAAAATCTAAATAGAAAATATACATCCATTAAAAAAAACCACATAAAATACCACAATATTAATTCTATGTTTGTGTGGGTTACTTATTGACCTCTGAAGAAGATCCAGGGAGATCGAAATGCGTCAGGTCTTTCTGTGCTATGTGTTGGGATATTTTATGTATGATCCTAATAGTTTAGGCTTTGTGGTTGTGTTATATTTTGTGATACTGTCTGTGATATTTTATGTGTTTTTTGATATGGATGTGTATTTTCTATTTAGATTTTTATGTACAGCTTCTTATTATTAGGAGTAAAGCACCGTGCAATAAAATGTATTTTAATATATTTATCTATTAGACTTCTCAACCTTAAGGACAGATTATATACACAAAAGCACGCAATCTGATTCCGACTCTTCCATGTCCAAAACTTCCACCTTGTCAATCAGCAGGGGAGGTGGGCAAGGGGCCATTCTCTGCTCTGGTTTATTGTATGCAGAATAGGAGTGGGAGAGAGATTTGCAGCGGCTTCTCCTGTTTCCTTTGTGCTGTGACTCAGTTCTGCCTTGGGCAGAGAGAGAGAGAGACTGCGCTATCTCCTCCTCTCTCCTTTGCCCATAATGACACTTGTCCCAATTTAAATACAAATTCTCTCTCCTCTCTCCCTCCTCCCCATCACCTTTGAACATTGTTTAACTGAAGTGAGAGCTGATGAGTGTCACTTGCTTGAGGCCCTGGAGAATGAAATCTGAGCTATAAGCACATGGGCAGCTTGTGCCACTAGTATTATTATTGTTTACGTCTAATGTGGTGGTGTCCCAAATTCTTAACTAGGGCTGGGAGAATTTTATTTTGTTTCATTAAAGTTGTACCCCGCCCATCCCTGGCCATAGCCAGGCTCAGGGTGGCTTACATTCAATTAAAAACAATACAGAAAATCAACAAAATAAATAAATCAACCTAAATCAGTTCCTCTCCCTATCCCTGATGGTGATAAGTTCCTTTCAGCCTTCTAATTGTGATCTTATTGTGGTCTTATGGTATGCATTTTCCAAAGATGCAAGCGTTGGCTCCAAATTGTTTGCAGTGGGCCGACATGAGAGATTGACAACAGGGGACATGGGAGAGCTTAAAAAGCAAGCAGAAAATCAGGACATTGAGCTGCTAGCATTCATAAGGCTTTTTGCTGTTCCTGTATCTGGTTGCACAACCTTATTTACTCCCATCCACACCCCCGCCCCCAGAACACCGCAGCATTCTATCAAGAGCAAACCCACTTCAGGTCCAAAGAACTTTCCGAAACAGAGCTTCATAACTTTTGTGAGGCATTGTCTTCTTCGGCATACTTTCCTCCTGTTTTATAATTGCAATGACAAGTTGCTATGTGGACACTGCTGAAATCTGCCTGTCTGACCATCCCACCATGTGGTTAATTAAAAGAACATCAATAGATCTAAAGTGCAGCATCACAAATTTTACAATTAGACTCGATAAAGCATTTGACATATAGCCACAGATAAAAAGATCCTCCAAACCCAGTAGTCAGCCTCATTTTCCAAAAGCTTGTTACAAAACAGACATATTTTTAGTAATTTCCAGAGAGCAAGAGTCGCCCACCATTAAAATCACTTTCTTGTCCACACTGGTCTTTCCTTTTTCCTGCTGTTCATCACTACCATATCAAATACCAGTTTAGGACTTCTATTGCCTCAGTTGGCGCCTGTGATACTAAGCATATGGATAGCCTCTGCGTGAAGCCTGCTGGATGACTTTGGGCTAGTTACAGTTCTCTCAGAACCTCTCAGCCCCACGTACCTCACAGGAGGGCATTATAGTTTCCTTTGAGACTCCTTACAGTAAAGAAAAGTGGTGTATAAAAACCAGCTCTTCTTCTTGGATACTTGGCGTTTCTCTTAATCCCCCATTCCTCTGCCCACTTCAGTCTTAGGCGTGTCACTACTTGCTGATAGCAATTTTTTAAACTTACCATAAATGATAAATAACAGAATGTCTGTAAACATATAAATGTCCTTCTCAGAAAAAGCAGATTGTCACTATTGTGGTGGGACCCAAGATATTCGATTGATAGGATATAAGGTAGGAACAGTGAAGAATTACTGCTCTAAACTAACCTTTGGAACAGTTTTGTCAAGGGGAAACATTAAAATGGCTCCAGGCTATAGTCAGGGTTGCACTTACCTTTAACTGTTACTCATCGAGAGTCTTCTGTGCAGGCAAACATTTGGGATGGCACAGGTGCCTCGAGGACAGAGCAACCACTGCAGAGAGACTAAGAAGAGTGGTTGATGGCATTTGAGTTTATTTCTAGAATGAAAACACACCTGCTATTTAGAAACCAGTAAGATCAATATCCAATAAATGTACTGTAAAAAATACAACCAAATAATCATAACAAAACATTCATGTTGTCAATTATAGGGCAAAAGCAAAATGTGTTTTCACATCACTGTCTTCATCAGTGGGCCTTTCCCCACTTACCTTAAGCACCACGCTACTTGACGAGAGTAGCACGGGGTCCCCCGGCACTCCCCACGACAGGGGCGGCGACAGCTGTTGAGCCCCCTCAGCGCGCGGCATCCCAGGCGCTCTTCTTAAGGGCGCCTTTTGATGACCCCACGCAGAGCCCGGGCGCGTGCCTGGGATGCAGCGCGCTGAGAGCAGTGTGCGGCATAGGGGGGGTGGAAGAGAGTGGGGAAAGGCCCAATGATCTCCTGTGGAGAAAACTGCATCTTGAACACACTGTATATTTGTTAGACAGTATGGTCTAGACATATTTGGTCTGTTGTCCCATGACTGTCTACAGGACTTTTCCAGATGTTATGATTATTTTGGTATATTTTGTGCATATTTTATTTGGAGTGGATTTCATTGGTTTCTAAATAGCAAGTTTGTTTTTCTTTTATGTGTGATTTATTTCCCTGACATTTTTATTATTTGCTTTGCTTTGCTTTTGGGGTGGTTGCAGGTTTGAAATTCCCCCCCTCTTTCTATGCCTTAAGTCATCTCCTGCCGTCTCTTTACACTTTCAGACAAGAATCACCTGAACAATGCTGTGGTTAATCCCACCACTGCCACGCAGATTGGACTGCCACATTCACACAACAACTGGTTGCAAATGGCCAGCACTATGCCACACAAGGCACCTGACTATGCCAAATACGCGACTCTCAAGGCTGTAGGTAGGTTCCCCGGGACTGCATGTTGTCTTTAGTGAGTGGGCTGTATTGTTGGATTGCTCCAAAGCTTTGCTTGCCTTGAGATGCTCTGCTTCCCTCCCCATATACTCCCACACACACCCTTCTGGCACACTGGGTGACATCACCCCTTTGTTGTTAACATCCCACACTGCTGAGTTGTAGGTATTATGATTTCATTAATCCCATAGGAGTAGGGATAAGGTGGGAAGGAAATGGGACAGCCATGATTATAGGGAAAGGAGTGGGGAATGCAGACAGAAGGGCTTAAAAATACAGCAATCTGAGAAAGAATGAGACACAAATGGAGGGCAGCGTAGTTGGTGTTGAATACAGAACTGTGTATAAAAATAACTTGCATGGAGAAGTTGCCCTTTAACACACATTAATCATCCTTTTACATACTATTTCTACAGCTATTTTAAAGCTATTTTAATATTTTGAATTTAAAAGAATTAAATAATGGTTTGCCAACATGGCACAGCAGTAGCTGGCTGTGGCATTTGTGGAAAGAAGGATGCCTACATATCCAGCTTATGGTTATCAGGAGCAGTACATCTCTGAAGCAAGCCTAAGGGCTGTTTTTATCTTTTTACTACCTGGTTTGCATAGGGCAGGGAGTATAACTGTATAACTCCCTGCCCTATGCAGATCAGGAAAAGATCAGAGAGAGAATAATATGATAAACCACAGGCCAGATCCCAAGATTTGTGGAGTATGCTGCTTAAGAGATTTCACTTTCATTTTTACTGCTTGCCTCTCCCTCCTCCAGTGGCATTAGTGCCAACGGGACAGGGGGCATGACACCCCGGGCAGGGGCGCAGTGGGGGCGCAGCAGGTACGTGGCAGGGGTGTTCCGGGGCGTCTAGGGCAAGGGCGGGTGGCACTGTGGCAGGGGCACAGGGCGCTCACATGCCCCAGGAGCAGTTCCCCCTTGCTCCGCCCCTGCCCTCCTCACACTTAGCTCCTTGTGCAAGTCTATTCCACTCCAAACAATCTTCTATTAATTGAACTTCTTGAAACTTCACACTTAAGAGGGAAAGGGTTGATTCTGTGTATATTCTGTGTATATAGATTTGCAAAGTAACCACAGGATTAAAATCTTTTTCTCAGCTCTGAATGTTTATGTTATAACATTTTTACCTTGAAGAAGAGGCAATTATCACTGCAGACACAAATTCACTGTTTTGAGAATTGCAAAACCAAGCATCTGTGATAATATCTTCAAGATGGAAAAACTGCCCAAAATAATCTTATCAAAACTTCTGGAAGAGCATGACATTGTGAATGGAATTATTTTACCAAAAAATGTAAACACTGTATGAATATTCTGTCTCATGCTACATAATTAAAAACTAATCATTTCATAATGAATAACCTTTGGACTTAAATGTATCTTAAATTTAAAAAAACTATTTAAACTATAGATTTTTCCACAAAAAGCATTTTACTTTAAAAAAAATCCACTTTAAATTTTAAAAATCAATTTTAAAAAACCCCATTGATTTTTAATCACCCTAATTTAAATTGTGTGATGCCCTCATTAGCAAAAAGATGGCAATCATATTTTCATTCATTCTTGTCGGTTTGCAGCAGTAAAATTAAGCAAATAAAAGAAGCTACCAGGCTAAACCTACCAACCAGAATTGCAGCTTAAGCCTGCTTTCTAAGGAGTCAGCTCCACTGAAAGAATGAGACAACTGAATAAATGTACTTTGAATCTGACTAAGGGTGCAGCTCTAGTTTTTACTATAGAGACAAGCATGACAGGATTGTTATGGGAATATGATGATATATTAAGGCTGATGTCAAACTACTGTTATAGTTCAGCTTCTAGCAGGTAACAGAGGAGTAATGCTAAGCAGTACTAATGGGACATGTTGAAAGGACCAAAAGAGGCAAAACTTATTGTGACTTCATTTTCTGTTCTAGAAAGTGCTCCTGAAGAATTCTACAAGCACTTCCCCATGGTAGACATGCATCCTTCAGGCACTCTGTCCTTTCCTCCGTTGACACTACATCAGAAAGACATCCCACCTCTCCAAGATGGCTGTGGCTTGATCGGCATGGCAACACCAGGGCAGAAGGCCAAAGTGATGAAATCTAATGCCCACATTCTAGCAAGCAGCCCAGCCTTTAAAGGTGGCTGGGATCACAGCCATCCTGACCATCGGAGACAGGCCTACACCACCAAGCGTCAATTCAGCGTTGAGAAGCTGCCTGAGGCATTCAACCAGACACCTACTCACTATGGCCAGCAACAGCGATCCTTTCCCACCAACAGCAAGACCGAGGTCACTGTCTAGAACAGAACTGCTTTTTATTATTGTGTTTCCCCATTACTTTGAAATATTCTAGCCGCCTGGGAGGTGGGGATGTTCTTGCCAAACTAGAACACTTGTTGTGACATATCAGCGTAACTCCCCACTGGCACTGCCAGGTTTTGTGAGGGAGCAAGGGAAATGTAAAGAAAAGAGTGGTCAGCAGTACTTCTAAGCTATCCATAGCTCCTGCCAGAACTTTTGGTGTGGCCCTCTGTTTTCTGTGTTCTGACTGAACTTGGTCAACATGCATGGGGAAACCAGCATGCATGTTGCTCTGTGATTTGATGCATGACCGTTCTTTCTTGTTCACCTCTTCATTACAGCATACATACACAGCAAAATGGTCAGAGTCAACAGGAAACCTAAGGGACCCCCACTGTTGCGATAAAAGTGAAAACAAATATGCTTCTGACCTGACCTGCCATTGCAGGAAGAAAGACTATCAGGATTGAGACTAACAACAAGACAAAACTCTTGCAATAATCAACCAACCGCTACATTGTGTTTGCACATTTGCCCAGTATTACATTCCTTCTTGACTGTGCTTCAGTAAATGCAAAAAATGTGGCAATTGGGGGGAGGGGGGATAACAATACTGAAAGTAGAAACACACTGTACAACAGGGAGCTTGACAAGGGCTGGAAGAAAACTTTAAAGTTTCCTTCATTCTTTGTTTGATTCTTGTCCTTCTCCTGTAGACTTTCTGGTTTAAGGCCCATTTGTTATTGTCTCTTCTTGCATATAAATCTTTTGTGCCACTGGCATGTTTGTCTTCCACTGATCACTGCACACTGAGCAAATGTTGGAGTACTGTTTGTTGGGATACTTCCCTCAAGTGTGAAAAGGCTTGCGCCAAATCCCTGGCATGAAGACATTGGAGCACTGCCAATAATTGTTGGTGGGGGGAGGGGGAAGAGAATATAAATTGGATTTGTATATCTCATTTGTTACCTACTCCATGGTGGCTTCTTGTAAAAACTTAAGCTACAAGTTGAAAAGTCAGCTTAATACAGAATTGGTCTAAAATCGAAAACGTGTGTGTGTGTGTATGTGGGCAAGAAAGCAAAAGATTACTACAGCCCGGAAACCACACAGCACCCAAAAGATTACTACTTTGAGGAAAGCATGCATGCAGGTTTTCATGGGAAGCTCACGGTCAATCTGTCACCGAGTCTTCCTTCTGATGCTTTGTCCAAAATGAAGTAGGCATTGTAGCTCTGCTTTCTTTCATCACCATCCACTATGGAGAGGAGCCACCTTTTAAAAAATGTAGCTGTGGTGAGGAATCTATGAACATGTAAAGCATGGGACTGGCATCTAGCATAGGAGCCAACTGTTTTCCTTTTAGCAAACTGTTTTTAGGGATGACACATGTATGCAACTGTACAGGAATTCCTTCTGCTGTCATCTCTTTTAAATGTATTCACCTTTTCTGCTGAAGATTGAAGGCATTCTACCAGTCCTTTCCTGTCTTTTGACCATTCCTTTTGACAAGGGCTTGGTTTGTACCACAGTTGTGCTAAGTGCCAGTGTAACATGCAGTGATTCAGTTCTACAAAATTGTGTCTTTCCTATGTATTACTAGTGTACATATATTTATAGATATTTATGCTAACTGGAATTCACGCACACCACTGGGCACTGGTGATTCTAAGCCATGTGACTATTCTGTTGGCCAGGAATAGGCAGGGTATACATATAATAAAATAAAATAAAATGATGGAGTAGAAGTACCAAAATCCACACCAAATGCTAGCTGGATTTGAAACTAGGATCAGCAACCCTTTTGGCCAATGTGAGGTAAAAAAAATTCCTTACAGAAGATGTAATTCTGCGCAGATGCTAGAGGTTACCTCACAGGCATCTCAGTTGAGGATTAATGACTCTCAGCTGGAATTCAGGTAAAGAAGGCAGTGTGGCATTTGAGAGAGCAGCTGCAAACGTGGTATTGCTCTCTCCAGGATCTGACATTTTCAAATTAAAACAAAGTATTTTAAAAGTTGAAAAGCCACAGGACTATTTTTCACTGATCAAGCAAAAAGTCTGTCAAGAGCCATTAAGACTCCTTTTTGTTTTCACTAACTGACAAAGTACACTGGAGAAAGAAAGGTAGGGTGATAAGATTTACCACTTTGTGCAGTCTAACATCATCATCTTTCAGTTTCCTCTTCAAAGACTATCAAGAAGAGCACAGATCACTTGCCCTGCTTCCTGCCCCATCCTTCAGCCAACAAAAATAGCTGCCCTCGCTGCATGCCCCCAGGATGATATCTGAAAACTGCCCTGAGGGAAGAAGAGTGGCCAAGGAAACCCTCTCAGGCACCATTTTTTAGGGGAGCCGTGTCTTGTTTTTAAGAAATGCCCAGACAAAAACCTGCTTGGGAAAAAAAAAACCTGTACCTACAAGCAGTTTAGGTTTCTGCTTTGCAACTGTCAAAACCCAAGACCCCTACTAGAAATCCCTGTTTAGCAGCCACCATCTCTCCTGTGTTCCACATGAAGCTGTCTTATGCTACATCTGTCATGGTTAGTACTACTGACTACCTGGAAATGGCACCCCAGGTTCCTTCACATCACCTACTTGTGGATTCTTTAAACTGAAGATGCTATGGATTGAGCCCGAGACCTTCTGCATGAAACGCAGATGCTCTTCCACTGAACTACAGCTTCTGTAATCCAAGGTGTTGGTCAATAGTCCCTACTGGTAATGAAAACACACTCTGCATATGACTCTTTCCTTGTATAGCTAATTTCAATATTCTTGGGCTAAGCTCTGACATTGAAAAGAGGGCCAGGTTAAAGTCTGGGGAGGCATAGCCCGACTCACACAGTCTCTGTGCTACTGAACAGCCTTTAATAATAACTGTATGTCAGAGGTGAAGCTACCAGGGGGAGGGGGCGTGCGCGTTGCACCGGGCGCACGCCTGGAGGGTGCAAAAAAATCAGGTTCATTTGTGGGGGTTTTGTATTTTTAGTGTTTTTTCTGTTTTTGGCCTGCAGGGGGCACAGCTTTTAGGCTAGCAGCACCAAAATTTCAAGGAGTTTTTTGGAGACTCTCCTGATGATATCATCCAAGTTAGGTGAGGTTTGGTTCAAAGTTATGGACTCCTAAAGGGCGTGCCCCCATCCCCCATTGTTTCCAATGGGAGTTAATAGCAGATGGGGCTACACTTTTGAGGGTCCATAACTTTGGACCCTCTGAACCAAACTTCACCAAATCTGGGTGGTGTCATCAGGAGTGTCTCCTAAAGATACTCTGAAATGTTGGTGCTGCTAGCTTAACAATTGCACTCCTGACAGCAGGCATCCCCCAAATTTCCCCAGATTCTCCTTTTAAATCCACCCCCTTTGGCATGGATTTAAAGGGAGAATCTGAGGTCCTCAGTTTAACCTGGAGAATCCACACCAAAACAGCATCACTTTCAATGTAGTTTTAACTGGGGACCCCAGATTCTCCCTTGAAGATGGATTTAAAAGGAGAATCTGGGCTCCCTAGCACAGGCTCCTGGCACAGACAGAACTTTCTAATACAAAGCAGAATCAAAACTACTAATACAACCGTAACGCAAGTGACAGACACAATGAACTTACAGGGAGTATATAAGGCATAGCCTAGTCTAATATATAAGCAACTAACTAATAAGCATAATACTGAGTGGTACAAAGATGTGTAAACTCATGCAAAAGTAGGAAAATAATGAAGCCTAAAATCTAATTCTGAGGTGACACAACAAGGCCACCCAGGGAGTTTCAATAGTGAGCATTTGAGCCAAGGTCTCCCAGAAACAAGTCTGACACTCTTAACCACTATACCACACTAGGTCTCCAAGAGCAGAAGGCTGAAAGCATTTCACTTTTCTTACTGATTTTACATGGAAGGTGTATTGATACATGCTTTGTATTAAAGAGGTACGTCATCCTCCCACCTAGTGATCATATTCCTTTATGCTTTCCCTCATGAGGCAAATACTAACTTGGGCAAAGGGGACAATTGAAATCCAGAAACAGCAGTTAAGTCTCCCCCCTCCAATGTTATCACCCTGATTTTGTTCAACCCCTTCTCCACAACAGAGTTTAATTTTAAAAAATAAAAAGGAGATCTTGATCATGGCTCTTAAATATGGTTTAAGTTTAGCCTTTTCATGGCATTTGTCCTCTCAGCAACATAAAATCTCATTATCAAATATGGGAGAAAACACTTTCCTGGTCTATTTCAGAAAGAACAGGTTGGTGGAGTGAAAATAATCTATCTAAATCCCCCCCCCCCTTGCAACTGATAGCCTAATAGTGACAAAAGTTGGCTTAAAGGCTAAACAAGTTCCTAATTCTATCTGCTCCTACAGAACTGCTGCCACAGTTGGTGTTTTCTGAAAGTGAGAAGCTGTAAAATGATTTCGCTGTCACAGAAACACTGGCACTATCAGAAGAGAAACAAAGAACTTGTGTAGATGCCCCAAGCAGGATGGCCTCATTCTAGCATCTTAAGCTGAGAATCCCAGAGGAGTATTAATCTTTAATAGCAGAAAAGGAACAGGCCCTCCAAACAAAAAGTATCTGCCAACCTTATTTTGCTTCCAGAAAGTAGTGTGTGGGAGGAAAAGGGAGAAGAAGGGTGTGGCGACAGGCCAATTTGAAAAGAAAAATCAGTCCCTGAAACGCAGAGAAAAGATTCCTTCCACTGCCATGGAAATGTAGCCATCTGGGAGAAGGCAGGTTACAGGTCACACTGTTCCAGCAACAGTCTAACCCCCTAAGATTTTGTAGGTGTGGGGGATGAGCTGTCTTGATGTAAGCAGTGATAATTCTACAGTTTGCTTATTACTCGATGAATTGGCCTATGAAAATTAGTAACAACATCTTTTCCTCCTTTAGCTACAATCCATGTATGTCACAGGGTTCATATCAATGGGCTAAAACCCTACTGTACTGCAAAGATTAGGGCAGATGGGGGACCCTCTGGGACTGCACCAGTGGGTTTTCCTGCAATATGCAGCTAAGCATAAACCAGTAGATAATGCGGTCTATAACACATCCTAACACCAACAGAAACATTTTCTTGAGTTCTTCAAGACAGAAGTTACTCACTGAATCTTTTCTGGGTGTCTTTTATCAAACCGAAGGAACTGCTAGGCTAAGCTGTCTTTTATATTAACCCGCCCCCACTCAGATTGTCCCTCTTTCTGGCTTCTCCCTGCTCCCTATTATTGTTTGCCTTGTTTTAAAGTGTGTTATGTCCCATGTTCATACACTTCACAAACTAATCCACAGAGAGAGAGAGCATTTCTTCAAAAAGAAAGGGAAGGACTCCCATTTTTTTTTAGTTTTACCATCTTTGGATGCTGTCAGCGGGATTTTTAAAGCTTTCCTTTTGCTTTTGAGAAAGGGGTGATTAGGAGCAAGTATTCCAAGTTATATAAGCATGTATATTTCATTTAAACCAATAAGAAAACAATGAAAATGAAGTACTGTATCAAGAGCTATTGGCCCAGGCAGAAAGATGCTGCCACAGATTCCCACCTCACATGTAAAAGCTTGAGTGCTTTTAGGATACATATTCATGATTCCAGTTTGGGTGCTATGAAAAGTAATAACCTCTGCAAAGAGCTCCAATTTTGAGAGGTTTTGTCGTGTGTAGTATTTAAGAGCAGGTGGACTCTAATCTGGAGAACCAGGTTTGATTCCCCACTCCTGCACACGAGCAGTGGACTCTTATCTGGTGAACTGGATTTGCCTCCGCTCTCCTGCATTCCTGCTGGGCGACCCTGGGCTAGTCACACCTAACTCAGAACACCTACCTCACAAGGCATTTGTTGTGGGTGATGAAGAGAAAGCAGTTTGTAAGCCGCCTTGAGTCTCCTTACAGGAGAGAAAGGCAGGGCATAAATCCAAACTCTTCTTGTAAAACTTTGCTCAGTTGCTGCTGCCCTCTGCTGGTCATTAGTCTGTATATTTATTCATAGTCCACTTTAGAGAGACTCAATGCAGATTACATAGCATAATAAATGCAACCATACAAAATTGCAGCAACCTGGATAAAGGCATGAAGTATTAAACGATGGTATTATGTAAGCATAAGGACAAAGCAGCGAGTGGAATACTTTTTTTTTGCCATCAAATCACAGATAATTTATGGAGACCATGTAGGGTTTTCAAGCCAAGAGACTTGGAGATGGTTTGCCATTACCATTGCCTGCTTTCACCTCTCAGCCCTGGCATTCCTTGGAGGTCTTTCATCGAAACATTAGCCAAGATCAGGGTTGAGAGAGTGTGTGATTGGTCCAAGGTCACCCAACAAGCTTCCATGGCAAGAGGGTCTGACACTTTAACCACTATTCAATAGTGGCTCATAAGATGGATCATAATAAAACAAAAAGATCGGCATGTTGTACAAAGTGGTATAATTCAGTCCTGCCTCCTTTTATTATATTATTTTATTATATTATTATAAGTCAGAGCTTTTATTTATATTTAGTCTTCTTCTCCATCCATTTAGTCGTGTCCAACTCTGGGATACTCTGTAAACCAGTCCCCTCCATGCTTCCGTTTGCCACAACTTTTCAATTGGTTGGCGTTCATGCCCATGTCCCTCTTAATAGTTTCCAGCCGAGTCATTAGCCTACCCCATCTCCGTTTAGTCTTATTACCCTTTATTAAAATGTTGCATTCTAGACTTGTTACCGTTCTTTATACAGGTAACCTTGAGGACAGTTCTGCTTTACAAACTTTGTAAAAAGTCATGCGTGAGAGCCTTCCCTGACCACCTCAGGCAGGCCATTTCACCAGGAACAATGCACATGCGCAGAGGGCAGCTGCTGATCTTGCCCATTTGTAGGGTGGCGCACACACAAGCCCCTGCATTTCGCATCTTAAAATGGGTATTCTACCACCAACATTGTGCTGTTATATGCCTGATGTTAGCCTGAATACTTTAATGTGCAAACTATTCCCCTTAGTAAAACTCTCACGATTTCCCCATACTCTACTTGGGGTCTCAACATCCAGGGAAAAACAAGAATGGAGTAGTGACTGTACTTGCTCATTTGTTAGCAGGGGAAATAAAGAAATTTGGACTTACCCGAGGTTTCTTGCATTCAGCAGTGCTAGAACAGGGGCAGTTTTGGCTGATACTTCCTCCTGATTTGCAGACAAGGTCACACAGCATGAAGTGAAGGGGACAGTTCCCAGACCACACCCCGTGCCAGAAAAAGGTCCCAGATACCACTGGTCATGTCAAAAACCACTAACTATACAAAGCCAGTGCAAAACCACAAAGGGACAATGTGAACTATCATCTATCAACCGACAGGCTCTTCCCGGTGTAGTCTGCAATAATTGATTTCTTGTGTATAAAACTATGAGGCTGGAGATGTCCCGGTTCGTTGATCAAATCCAGGGGCAAATCGGGTGTTTGAATTGAAATGAGGAGAGGCTGCAGAGTTTGGGACTCTTTAGTTTGGAGAGGAGACGTCTGAGGGGGGATATGATTGTAGTCTATAAAATTATGCATGGGGTAGAAAATGTTGACAAATTTTTCTCTTTCTCACAATACTAGAACCAGGGGGCATTCATTGAAAATGCTGCAGGGAAGAATTAGGACTAATAAAAGGAAACACTTCTTCACACAACGTGTGATTGGTGTTTGGAATATGCTGCCACAGGAGGTGGTTATGGCCACTAACCTGGATAACTTTAAAAGGGGCTTGGACAGATTTATGGAGGAGAAGTCGATCTATGGCTACCAATCTTGATCCTCCTTGATCTGAGATTGCAAATGCCTTAGCAGACCAGGTGCTCAGGAGCAGCAGCAGCAGAAGGCCATTGCTTTCACATCCTGCATGTGAGCTCCCAAAGGCACCTGGTGGGCCACTGCGAGAAGCAGGATGCTGGACTAGATGGACTCTGGTCTGATCCAGCAGGCTAGTTCTTATGTTCTTATGATTGACTACCTTTTCTTATTTAACATTTTTAGTGTCAATATCAATTTATCAATATGGTTTTTAATTTTTTTTATCAAAAGATATGCGAGAGCAGGGAGGCCATGGACAATATAAATTATATGGCAGGGAAGTAGTTGGCAACAGGGAGGAGGGCAAAAGGGGAGCATGCAAAGCAGCACGAAGGAGTAGGAGGGTATAACCAGGCAGGCTGGCTGCAGGCGGAGGGAAGAGGCCGGGGCAAATCTGTCCTACTCTGGCAGTGAAACAGAAATTAAAATCATGCTATAAATGGATTTGTTTGCTGTGGAGAGAGTGGGACGTGAAAGCAGGAGTAGAGGAATACGTCTGTACAAGCAATCTTGCCACAGTGGACCTTTACCTCCACCACGCAGCAAACATTATCGGCCAGTTAGTACTTCTTCATACTACACAATTATCTTGAGAAATTCACTGCTACAAGATGACACAAACTTGGATGGCTTTGAAAGGGAATTAGACACATTCGCAGATCTCAAATCTACCTATGGCTGTCAG
Organism: Sphaerodactylus townsendi; assembly: GCF_021028975.2. Taxonomy (NCBI): domain Eukaryota; kingdom Metazoa; phylum Chordata; class Lepidosauria; order Squamata; family Sphaerodactylidae; genus Sphaerodactylus; species Sphaerodactylus townsendi. The sequence goes on along the minus strand of NC_059430.1, from coordinate 41,616,228 downwards.
CCATGATGTCGAAATGGAACCCACGGTCAAGTGCAGCGTCTCTTTGAACAAAAGTTGTAGCAGGACCACAATGGAAGGCTCTGTGAATACCACACTTGTGGGCTTCTAAGAGCCACCTGGTTGGCCACTGGGGCAAAAGGGATACTAGACCACACCTATGGTTTAATACCCAAACATCAATTATGATCTCAGAATAAAACCTAAATCGCTTACTACTGCATCAGAATACTGTGGAATTCTAGTTTTCCTTTAGCACCATAACATCTGGAAAACACAGATTGTATGGGGTGAGTTTTAGATATTCATCACTTCAGCCAAAACACAAATTTGCAGGAAGCTTCATTAATGAGAACATCAGACCTTGAGTACTATTTGTCTTTATTAGCCAACAGTTACACAATCAACCCCAGGACAGGATGCACAACTGGAACATACACTGTCACCAGCAACATCATCTTACAGCAAAGTATCCATATACCTTATTTTATTGGGATAAATAGACACTTTTTCACATCATATATATATAAATTACATTATATACATAAAAACAATATAGGGATAAACTAAAGGACAACAGAACCATAAATAAACAAGTTGTATAAAAAGGCATGTGAGGGATGCAGCTTGCACGGACAGGGGCGTGGAGAGAATAGACAGAAATGCCAAAAATATGCGGAAACTCAGCCCTGGTGGAGTTGGAAGTCCTGCCTACACTAAGGTTGCCTGTGTCATTCCACAAGCTCGATCCTGTTCTCAGAGACTTTTTTCTCGCATTTAACTTTGATCTCAATTGCAATGCCCCACCTTGGCTGCAGCATTCGCTCCTGCTTGTCAGCATAAATGGCTCACTTGGCTTTAAATCTATGGAACTGTGAGATGACCACAGAATTCCATGAGATCAATGGGAGAGGTGTTCAGAGACACGTTACCTTGTTTGGAAACTTAGAAAGTTAACAATGCAAGTTAATTGCTTGTTTCAAAAATCTTCAAGGTGGAGAAGTTTTCAAGGGTGGGCAAATAGAATGCCAGGCACTCACAACCTACACAAGGTCTGTGCCAATCCCTGACTGCTGCTACTGTAAACAGATCAGAAGGATCTGCTTTGGGGGCACAGATCCAGATAAATCTCCCTGTGCTGGAGGTACCTTTCGTTGAGGTAGTTTCAGTCACCCTTCTCATTTGGTGCAACCATTACTAAGGAAAGCAGCCAGTGGGAATTGCTCTTAGTTAACAAAGGAACAGGATTTCAGCCTAGCAAGTGTGCACTATACTGAACTGCCTTGCATTTACCAAGGAACAGCTTTTGCCATGGAAGGTAACAGTTTACGGAAGAAGAATCCAAGATTATCTATATCAGAATGCAATGAAACTCAAGGAGCCAAACCCATTTGTCAGCCAGTGCTTCTAATTAGCCAAGAGAAAGCTCGCTTTCACTGTGAGCTTCTGAGGACAGAACAAGGCAGGAGTTATAAATGGAATGTTTTACACATACACCCACACATGGGTAAAAAGAACTTTCATTCAAGAAAATACACTTCTTCTTTGTTCCAAAAAATGCAAGACTACTGAGAAAAGGCATAGACTTCACTTCATCATAGACTTCACCATACAAAGGAAGATGACATTTTATTACGGTATTAGATTCATGCTCATTCCATGAATGGAATTTTAAATTTGATATCATAAGATAGGCATTCCTTATCAGCGTGATTTTGGACAACATTCCTGCAATTCTATAACTGCTGCAACATATAAAAATCCAGTCCACACGCGTGCCAGTTTTCTGTGCATTTCAGGATGTAGGGCATTTATTTGAATTGAACATTATTGGCTGAAGGCTTGCAGAGGAAAATTTAATTGTGAGTCCCATTTCCACAACAATGTCCAGCTGTATTTACAAGGGACAGGCAGCAGTACACAGAACAAGATCAGGGTCTAATGCAATATGCACATTTATGGCATTCTCAAAAGAAAAAAATGTTCCCAAGATTAGACTTCAGTTGATACTTTTGTTGTCGAAAACAGCGGAATTACTATTGATTGGGGGGGTGGGGTGGGAGGGCAGAACTGAGACACCCAGCAAGGATACAGAAAGAGAAATAGCTGGGTGGTGGGAGGCAAAAAGGGTTTATGGAACAGACTCCATGAAATATAGAATCTATTTTTAAAAAACTGTTCTCTCAACAAAAGGTACAGCTGCAACCACATTATTTTCTCCCTATACATATAAAACCATCTTTAAATATCTTTAACTGTCACAGCTTCCCCCAAATCATCCTGGAAAATGGCAACAGGGTTATCCCCACTTAAGATGGTAATGCAAGGCATGCTCCACGTCTGTCTTTGACAGCTGTGCACGAAACACGCTTACATGGAACAAAATGTCACTGAAATGAATACGCGAGAAAATTCCCAGTATATTTTTAGTTAGTCCATATTTTGCCTTTTCCTTTCCGTTATACATGAGGCAACACATAGGAAAAAGGCTCAGTCCCTAGCCTAGTTATAGCTCTGCAGATCAACAGGAGACACACACAAAGTGAGGGGTAAGAGGAAGGAGATTTTAAAAAACCTAATTATTATCCCTATAGCTTGTAAAACCACAAAACATTGCTATAAAACCCCCAAATTGCATAAAAACTGTGATACATTTCTCCAGGAGAGTTAGGATAACTCCGAGAAACAAAAAAATCTATAGAAAGACTGATTTTTAAAAAATAATAACCCGGGGAGGACCAGAAAAGGTTATCATAGCTAGATCCAATCTGGGCCTGCTAAAAACATTGGATTTAACCTTCATATTCTCCAAATGCTGGGAAAAGATTTAGGACACATCTTTACAGCCTCCACAGCACATACTTCCATACATGTCCAGGTCACAAACTGTTTTGGAAAAGGAAAGAAAAGGCAGCATCCTGAACCCAACCCCTCCTGAAATGGGAAAGGGGTGCTTCTCTATTCTAAAGTGCTACAGGCTCTTTATGTCAGTAAGAAAAAGCACTCTTCAATACAGCCATCCCATTGTACCTGGAGGACTTCACTAGCCACAAAAAGGTAGCTTATTCCAAGATCCTACCATGTCTAGCATAGTGAAATTTCCATATTCCAAACCTCCTAGAACAGTGTTCAAAAAAGAAAAGGGGATATAAAGAGGAGGGGATCCAGTTCCATGGGAAGCTTCAATATGCCCCTCTTTCTACCAGGGTTAAGAGGCAGCAATGGCTGTCCCCCCACTCAGCTTCACAATCATCTGCTGACAGTCATTGCAGGAACGTTTGTCCCCAACCTTCTCCAGAGTACGGGCCGCTTCCGCCAGTAGAACAGCTCGCTGGCCTGGGGATGACAGAAAGGAGAGGGGCAGGTGGCGACAGGCCAAGAGAATTGCTGTTGCTCGCTCTCTCTGACCAGGAAGAGCATCCAGTTGACCTAGTTGCGAAAAGAAGAGAAGTTAGAATAAAGTCCCAACATCAATGTTATTCCAATATATGGGTAAGGGTAAATGTTTCATGGTTGTTTAACAAAATGCAAAATCTGCAAACTGCTGTATGATGCAATGAAGTTGAATGCCAGAAATACAACCAACACATCTACTCAAGCTCTAGGCAACAATTTATTCTGCAGGCTAGGATGTCCCAAGCTGAGACCTGGCCAGCATCCCAGACTTAGCTAAAGCCTTGTCCTGATAACAGTGATGACACTTCCTCAGGTGACCAAAGCCAAATCTCTTCATTCTAAGCTTCCTTTTCTGTAAAATTAGCAACCTCACACGGGAAGGACCCTGGTAGGGGAGATGGGCAGCTGAGTCAGGCCCTGGATGCTGAAGCAGGGGAGCCAGTGCCCTTGCTGGGGCCCTGGGTTGGCAACTGAGCAGCAACAGTTAAGAGTCCAGCTACAAGGGAGAGATGGTTCCTCCTCAGATATGGAAAGGTTGACTGCTTCTGTCTTTATACTTGGCAGACACCTGGAGAAGCTACTGATGTTCCAAGGGACACTGGGGACAGCCAGAAGTGCACTGAGAGGGATGTGCTGAAATGGTTTACAGGATTTTCCACTGGGAACAATAGGAGATGCTAGAATGCCCAGTGGACATATTGGTGGTCAGAAATGCCAACAACTTACATGGATTCCATTGCAATACATTAGTGCTCACGAAAGTTACAATGAATGCAAAATGGATTTTGAATGACAGTCTTTGAGAACAGAGAGATTTAACAGAGAGTAGAATGACAATCATGTCAGTCCCAAACTACTTTTGCCCCTTTGATAAGGCTATTGAGGGATCTGAAGGTAGTGCTGGGTGCCACTACATATTAGCCCATCCCAGTGGACCCCTCTTTTGTTCCACTACTGGCAAGGGTGGTTGGGCTGCTGGGAAGTGTGCCCACCAGAGGGAGGAAGACAGCTGTCACTGGACAGACTCTCCTTGTCGTGTCCCCATGCATCTTTGAAGGTGACGGCAGCCTTTGCATAGCTTCAGCCGAGGGCCTGCTTGGAGTTTCCGCGGGAGAGAGATTACTGGGGCTGTCCAATTCTGTTAGCTGCTCAGGGACTGACAGCAAGGCCCAGTCCCTTTGGCGGGGGGTGGGTGGGGTATGCCACAGAGACAGAAACTTGATCCCTGGCCCTTCCTGCCACTCAGCTGTGACATGCACAGAAGCAGGTCCCTCCCACCACCAGCCCCACTGTTTCTGCCTGTTCTCTCTGTAATGGGCCTGTCATCACAACACAATATCCAGATGGGACCCTGTGGTGCAGTCACAACTTCCAAAAACCAAGCAACATGCTCTTTTTCCTGCTGGCCGCTCACTAATGAATCCCTTCAGGGAGCAGACTAGAGCTGCTATGGTTACACCAGCAACTAGCCACAGCCAGCCATCAGCTCTCAAGGCTGCCTTGTAAATGTTCTAGCTCAAAGTTGACAAAACTCAGCAAGATTTTCACTGCAAAACTGAAATTCTCAAGCTTCCTAGGTCTCAGCAGCTACATGAAAGTAAATCAAGAAAGCTGACAGCCGTTGCAAAGCAAAACCATTTCTACTATGCTTCAGATCACAATCTCCCTCCAGAAGTGCAGTTTTCGCTTACCTCCAGCTTCACTTTCCCCCCATCATGCAGTTTAGAGGGACAGCCCTTGCAGAGAGCTGTGCACACAAAGCAATACAGCTGGCCTTGGCTTTTAAAACACAGTTTCCAGGGCTGGTGGTTGGGCAAGAAGGAAAAGAACTTACTGACCTTGCTTGCTGCTCTGGGGGGTTCGGCGCCTGAGACTGTGCTCCAGCAGTTGATGAGTGCGTGTGGGGCTGGCCCCTGCCATCAAGCGCACAGTGGCTTCATGCAGGAACACCTGGAAGGAAGGGGTACACATAAGGCAACTCATGGCCTCAACATTTCAACAGTCTTACATCACACCTTTGTATTGCTGTGGATTTGGATACACGCTTTAGGCTTGCAGCAGTTACTGCTGTTCTACTTGATTTAGCTATTCCTTCTTCCTGTCAACAATCCTATACTGATGTGCACAGAGTAAGGAGTATGGAGGTTGTGCCCTTTAAAAAGGACACACCACACAACTATTCCTGACTAGGAGAGAAGCAGTCACACTCCACCCCAGAACCATTTTTTCATGGTCTTTTTCATGTACTGGTGGTGGCGTAGTTAAGAGTCATGATCAGGAAGATTCCAGTCCAAATCTCTCCCCTCCACGTGGAATCAGGCAAATCACTGTTTTCTCAATCCCTCCTTTTGCCTACAATATGTTGATAATACAGCTGTCGCATTGCAGAGTTATATTTATTTATTTATTTATTTATTTATTGGACTTATAGGCCGCCTCACCCCCGAAGGGCTCAAGGCGGCTCACAATATGGCTGTTCTCCAAGACAGCAAATCAATACAAAAATATAACTTAAAACCATTAAAAACTTAAGCAGCAATTACTAGGAATAAATACAAATTAAAACAACAGAAGTTGTTAAAAACAGGCACCCGATCTAAAGGCCAAAAGGGGAGGGGGTAGGCAGGGCCCGAGATGGAATCAGGGCCCAACCAAGATGGAAAAACAGGTAGCCTCAGTGGGGGGCGGTAGAATTAAGATTAGAGAGACTTATAAGGAGGATGCTGGAAGTCAAACAGCACTATAAATGCGACTTCAAGATCCAAACAAACAGAAAATACTTAAATCCTGCTGGTTAAGAAAGAGCGTTTTCTCCCTCTCTCATATTAGAACTCAAGAGTACCCAATAAAGTTACAGAGAAACAGATTTTGGACAGACAAAAAGGAATACTTTACTCAATGAGTGATTACACTGAGTTCACTGCCAGTGGAGGCAGTGGTGGCCACAAACACATATTGCTTTAAAAAGGGGGTTAGACAGATTCATGGGGGGTTAAGTGACCAACCAGGGTAACTAAAGGAAGTCTCCATCTACAGAGGCAGCTGACAGCTGGATACCAGTGAAAAATATGCTGGACTAGATAGACTACTGGTATGATCCAGAAAGCTCTACTTATGCTTCTTATGTTCTAAAGCCAAAGCCTACAACAGTTAGGTGTGGAATTCAGGTCAAAACCAGTCTACATAGCTAATATTAAAAGGATGGGCCTGGTCTATCTAATTATTATCTCCTGGTCTCCTTTGAGTTTTTACTTCTGTTATATGAACTGAACACATATTTAAGATACATGTCACTTTAATCCAAAATTTATACATACACACAAAATTAAATACACAGCCAAGTGAACTGCTCTATTGCTAATCTTTTTTAAAACTTCTGGCATGTTTTATTGATTTGGATTGATAACAGTTACTTCATATAATCTGAAAAGGCCTACCTTCTACCTGAGCTGTTATTCCACTTCCGAATGAGGACGTGTCAAGAAGTCAGCCACAGTATATAGCTATTACAAACACTCTGATAAAGATTCTACGCAAAACAATTCTTAGGACATTTGTTCCTTCGACTTAAAATGGAATGCCAGAACTGGAGGGATAGCTACAGCTTCTAGTTCCCTGAGAAACTGTAGCCTTACGACATGCTTCCTCAGATGCATTCAGTAAAAAAGGCATGGGTTTTACCTTCCGATAAGCAGGTCTAAAACCATGGGCCAGCTTTCGCAGGCTGCCAAGATCACGCTGGAATCCAGTAAGCTCAGAAGCAGAAGCATGATAGGTTTCTCCCACAGCCTGGCTGGTGTTCATCTGTTTCTGCCACAGAGTGGTACGAAGAGACAGGAGCAGGTCACAGGTCAGCAGCTGGATCATCTACAAAAAGATAACCCCAATCAGTGACAAGGGTAAGGATGCCAACCTCCAAGTGGAGCGTGGCAACTTCCCAGGACTACAACCGAGCTCCAGGTGACAGAGATCAGTTCTCCTGAGGAAAATGGCTGCTTCTGAGGATCAACTCTATGGCATCATGCCCTGCTGAGATCCCCGCTGCTTCCCAAACCCTGCTCTTCTTAGGCTGTATCCCCAAAGTCTCCAGGTGTTTCCCAAGCAGGAGTTGGCAACCCTAGATAAGGGCAATGAAATTATCCGTTGCCACCAGTACCAGGGTACAGCAACATGCAGTAGTCGAATACTTCTCTGAGCTACCCACAAGCATTGAATTAATCATTCACCTTTTTACAAAGCCATTTGAGGCTGCTGAAAATTAGCAGGTTGACAGTTTTGTTACCAAATCTACTTTTCTCTCAGAAGGCAGAGATTTGACGCAGACAGAACACTTAGGTATTTGTCTAAAGGCAGCAGTTACATGGCAAAATCAGTAAGAAATTGTCAGATGATGAACTGAGTACTTGGATCAGGATGCTGCAGTAAAGAGGACGAGGAACTGGGGGAGGTCGTCTCCCTCCTCCCTCTTGTGTTCAAACAGCTCAGTTTGCATATACAAGGAGACCAGTTCAATGTGGCTCAACAGTATAATAAAACTATAAACATTAAAGTATAAAAGTCACGATTACAAAACAGCTATTAAAAGCTGACATAAAAACCATCCTCGGGCTAGAAGAAGACCACAAAAAGCAGCCTAGAAAGATGGAACCTGTTTCATTGTCCCAAGTCCCTCAGTAAATTACGGGGCATTCTGAAAGTGGAAAAGGGAAATTGTGCTTCAGAGCAATCATGTTCACTAACTGGGCCATCTCTGCATTGCACAAATTGATCAGTGACAGGAGTCCCAACGCTACTGACTGGAAAACTCAAAGAGACATCAGCCTCTCAGCACAGATCATCATAACAGGCCCACTCCCAAGTTTTCCAAGAATACCAAAGAAGTCTGTGTTGATTTTCCCACCATTTCTCAGCTGAACATAGTCAAGCTTGACATTTCTGCCGCATCCCATATCTTAATAAGCCATAACTTAAGTCACAGTGTCTTTTTATAAGCATTATTTTAGTCACTATAACATTTTTTTAGCAATGGTAAGCATACGTACAAGTTCCTAACAGTTGTTATTAATATGTTTTTACGTAACCAATCAGCACTACTAGTGGATCAAAAGATACTCAATAATCAGTACATAAAATTGCAAAAGACTTTCCAAAAATACTTCTCAGTGATTTCAGTTAATATTTGTACAAGGAGATAAAGATGTTCTGTAATAAAGATTAATTTCCAGGCTGTCAGAGATTGTAACTTTGAAGATTCTTTCCTCTTTACCCCTGAAATTAATTCCAGAAGATTCATCATATCTTCATATTACCTAATAAATTAAGCCCTGCATAACTTTTGTGGGAACAGGCCAGAATGTGTATAAATTTGTATTTGATTAAGTTATAGAACCAAGGATTTGCAAAGAATCAAAATGGAGCTTCTGTATAGTGACCAGCAAGCCTGCATGTTTGCAAAAGGTCAAAAAGCCATGTTACCAGCTTGCTAGCAGAGATGCAGGCAACTACAGATAACATCTTTGACATCTTGGCACTGAGGGCCTACGTGACAGAAGACAAATGAATTTTATTATTTGGTTTTTGGGTTAGAAATGAATGTGATTAGTTAAAGGCAAAAGTGTTCTTCTATATCAGGGGTAGGGAACCTGCGGCTCTCCAGATGTTCAGGAACTACAATTCCCATCAGCCTCTGTCAGCATGGCCAATTGGCCATGCTGGTAGGGGCTGATGGGAATTGTAGTTCCTGAACATCTGGAGAGCCGCAGGTTCCCTACCCCTGTTCTATATAGTTAAATGAACACAAATGATAAATAAGTGATTCACATTTACTTGTATTAGCATTTGATCATAATTCTATTGTCTTAGAATCATTGTATAATTGTTAGAATCATGTTTTAACATTTCATGCTGGTAAAGAGAAGTTTATGATCTAAAAGTATGTAGAGTCAGAATGCTGCATAGCTTAAGCCTGCACTGCCTAAGGCATCTCTCTCTGGGAGCCAAACTAAGCAAACGGGTTTTTCTTGAAGACAACAAGCTAGCTTTTATGGCAGTCCTTTGCATATGGGTAGAGGGCATGCGCTAACAGCTGGCAGTGTTTGAATTACAGAAAGAAGCGAATACGTAGGAATATAGGCTGTCTTGATGTGACCAGTTCTAAGCCAATGGGGTTTGAACATTCATGAATTATAATACGTGGAACAAAAGGGGAGGACTGTGTGACGTCTTTGCATCTACAAAAACTAAGGTCTTCCTATACTGGCGGTGCCTCTCCCTTGGGAGAGGTCACCTTCTGTAACGTTCTAAATTCCGTGACTCTCAATTGAGAGCACAAGGGCGTGCCTCTCCGTCGGGAGAGGTCACCTTCTGTAACTTATCTGTATTCTGTAAACTGTTCTATATTCTGCTAAGTAAAACTGTCTGTTTGTTTTCTAATATCAGAAGTCTTTTGCTTTTATTTCTAACTTAGTTTTTCTTAAAACTAATCTTGCTGTGTAGGACCAGAGACGCGGATCTGGCCCCACACTTTCTAGCTAAAAAGTAATTACCAGGTGATTTGTGTGAATTTAGTCTTATTCTCCAAGAATATATGAACATTTCACTCAAATGAGGCTTTATATTAACTGGGAACTGAAGAATGAGGGGAGAACATCAACAAACCCCACTAAATGGGGAAGGTGGGAGATACAGCCCCAGTTTGCTTTTAATACTGTTTGGCCTCTTTGACAGAGTACAAAACAGCAGAAGTTCAATGTGTTTAAGTGACTTCAAGAATACATTTTAAAGCAAAATATTAGCTTGGGGGTAGGGAGAACTGCCACAGAATACATAACTGTGATGAGAATTCATTCTCAGAACAAAAACACACCATAAGACGGGGTGTCCAACTCTGGCACTTCAGAAGTTCATGGACTACAATTCCCATCTGGCCATGCCAGCAGGGGCTGATAGGAATTGTAGTCTGTGAACATCTGAAGCACCAGAGTTGGACACCCCTGCCATAAGATATCAATAGGCACAAGAATATGAACTTAAAGTGCCCTCTGGTGGTAGAAAAGTGTTTTATTATTATGTCAAACCACAGAAAGAAATTCAATCAACTCAACTGGCTCACTTCAAACCACAACTAATAAGCAAACTAAGGAGCCACAATGGACTTCTTTGCTTTCTCCCTGACATACTTGGTTTGCCTTACTTCTGTATGTGAGCATAAACTCTCTGCTCTCTGCCTGCCACACACTGCTGCCTGGATTTTGCAAGTTAATCTGTGAGGGGCTGGTGGATGAATAAATCCTGCCTTTGCAAAGATTAACTGGACTAAATGGCCTTCTGAGTCGTTCCAATTTTAACTTTAATTAAAGGTCTACACCACTAAATTCCAGACTGCATCATTTAAATGCAGGCAAGTCCAGGAGATCCCATCTGTGCTGCAGAGGTGAGGTGAGCCTCTGCATTGCACTGCGGAAACATTGCACGAGTACCAGCAGAACATGCAATGCAACTACAATGCACTACAGCCACCCCCCAACAGTGATGAGAGATATTAATGTTAAATCTCATATTCAGAGAACTTGGAAAGCCCACGCTTCATGTTACTTTGTGATGCTAAGGCACGGAAGGTCAGTGGTGGGATTCAACAAGTTTGCACCACTTCAGTAGAACCGGTTGTTAAAATGGTGCTTGTAATCAACCAGTTGTTAAATTATTTGAATCTCACCACCGTAACTGGTTGTTAAATTACTTGAATCCCACCACTGGTTAAAGTGCAGGGATATAACACTACTGCTGTCCCCCACAGCAGACCTGACATGGCATCTTGTGTTGGAACAACTCACCCAGGAGGCATTGTCAACAGAACAGGAAAAGGAACAGCGAGAATAAGAAAAAATGAGCAAAGCTAAAGCAAGAGAAAAGGATGCATTTCTTAAGCACTGCCTCTGGAAAGGGAACATTGCAATCTCAGGTGCATGTAAGGGGAGCAAGAGAAGAAATCTTGCCCTTCTCCAGCTGTCATTTTTGGGAAATGAGGGCATGCCCCAAGAGGCAAGAGGCCCTGTGCCCAAATGACTAAATGTCTACCCACTAATGTTGGATACACTAAGACAGAGAAAGACATAAATGCTGGACAGCAAATGGCTCTTACATTGTTGAGACCTGTGCTTGAGACTCCACTGCTCATGTTAAGACTGTTCCAAAGATTAGTGCTGGCCCTTTCACAGTGGCCAAAGGAGCTCTGCTGCCCATCTGCCTTACTCGACAAGGAGGCGTTCATGGCTTTGCACACATGAAAGACGGCTTTCACAAGGGCACTCCTAGGAAGAAAGGGGGAAGAAGCACAACCAGGAAGAAGATCAGCATCTTCAAGCACTGGGGCTATGAACAGCAATGCTTTTAAAGAGACAGAATGCCTTTCACTTCTTTACTATATCAGGACTCCCACCAACAAGGACTTAAAATACTCTCAAAGAACCCACAGCAGTGACTTCATCTCCAACTCTCTCCTCAACAGCTCCACTATGCCCCCTACACCCAGGGAGAGGCATCTATTTGGTAAGGGTGGAAAGAGAAAAGTCTGAAAGAACGAACAAGTCACTGCAACTCCACAACTCCCACCCGAATACAAAGTCATTTCATGCTTGATGTGGCAGTAATGGAATGACGGAATGCTACAATGAATCCAAACTGTTCAGATGTTTTGTTTTATACCCACATTTAAAATGTAACATGTGAAGCAGTTCAGAGCATACTGCCAATAGTAGTTAAATAGTTATCAAGATCACCCAGCAGGCTTCATGTGGAAGAGTAGGGAACCAAACCTGGTTCTACAGATTAGAGTTCACTGCTCTTAACCACTATACCCCACAGGCTCTAAAATCACAAGGGCACCAGTCTCCAATATACTCCAGTGGAAAATGGCAGGACATAAGGGAACCTATCTCTTAAGAACACATAACGTGCATTGGCAAGCATTAATTGAGGACAAGACCATTGAATCCATCCCCCCAAGGAGTGTTATCAAGTGTTTTACCATCACACAGCACTGGAAAAACTCCTGTTTTGTCTGCAAACTTGTGACAGGCCTGCATTTGGAGCCACGGAAGGAAGTGGCATCAAATGAATCTACCCCACATGATTATGACCTGCTATAAATAGGTGCCAGGCTCAAAGAACTCTGTTTTTGTGTGTCCTTTGCCATTCAGATCTGGAAAGGCAAAGTTGTAAATACAAAAAAAAGAAGTCCACAAACTCAGTCATCTCTAGACATTTAGGAATGCGCTCCACATTGGTGAACTGTGATCTCACAGCAACATCATCACCCTTCAGCCAGCTGATTGTCATAGTGATGGCTGATGACCACCACCTGCAGACCACATCAGGCCCTAGGAACACAAAGACAAAAACAAGGCAGACTTAGGGATCAACTATTCGTTTCAGGAGGAACTTACATTCCAATACCATTCATTTTAAATGAAAAGCAGCTTCAGGGACAGGAATTTAGATGGAAGTCGAGGTGAAAGGAAGTGATTTGATTTTTTCTTTCCTCTAAATGCCCAGCAAGCCACCCACCCACCCCCCTTTGTAAAGCTCCACATGGATTTGATACCCCCAGAGATGGGCACTTGGAAATGATGAGTTGGAAAAGGAGTAAGCAGACACTTATCTTCCCCTTCCTCAAAACTCTTCTTCAAAATGAACACTGAAGCAAACAGAACTGGTGGCTCAGATACACACACTTGCATGGGATGTGTAGTTTGCCCAGCAGACATAAACAATACGCTCAGTTAAGCAAAAGCTGAAGGAACAAATGATAATGTGCGAGCGTGTAACGCAGTAATTTTCAACTATTCTGTTTTATTCAGCTGTTTCCAGAAGCAGAGATAGCAAGGAAGTTTCCTGATAATAAGATCCTTACAAAAAGATCAGAAATGTGCAAGTAAGTGTCTGGCTCCGGCACATCTATTCTTGCACAGACTTGAGTCTTTGGAAGGTCAACAGATTGATTTGGAAGAGCAAGCAAAGCAAAGAGGCCTAGCAGCTGAAGCAACTATATAATAACACCACCGTGTGCTGATCATCTCTCACAAAGCTCCCTAATTGTGATAAGGAAGAGATGAAAGGTCTGTCAAGAGGACAAAAGCAATTGTGAAGAAAAAGGAAATGAAACAACTCTTCAGAGCCTGCATGTAAGAGAGCAGGATGTGCTGGGCTGAAGGCAACTCCAAATCAACCTCTTTGCTTTGACGAGGTTATCTTGGAACACATTAGCAGATTTCATCCTCAAGAGCAAGGCAACAAAGGAAAGCATCGGTTGAAGCCCAGGCTGGCTGATGGTAAAGGTGGAAACAAGAATCTTGACCAAGAAACTTTTATCCTGTTTCCATAGTGGAGAAGGGACAGACAACACTAAGGCCCCTTCCGCACATGCAGAATACTGCACTTTCAATCCACTTTCACAATTTGCAAGTGGATTTTGCTATTTCGCACAGTAAAATCCAGCTGCAAAGTGCATTGAAAGTGGATTAAAAGTGCATTATTCTGCATGTGTGGAAGGGGCCAAACTAAGGCTACTCACTGGCTCAGGCCTGGGAACAGAGTTCACAAGGTTCTTCAAACTTTTGGTTCGATTGCCATCTCTCACAGAACATTCTGTTAAGACCTTGGGCTTTTCTGTACTTCTTAATGTCATAATGTACTGTGTTCGGGTTTTTCCATGTATGTTTTGCTCCCTAGTGACCACTTTGATATTTTACCACAGTACCACAGTAGCTCAGTGCACTAATTGCTCAGAAACAAACCAGTGATACAGCAATTAAATATCAAAGCAACCATTAGAGGGAGCAAAATATGTACACACACAAAAATGTAGCATGGGCACACAAGTGATGAAATAACATGTGTGGGAAAGCCTCATCAGTTGACAAGTGGTTAGAGCATTCTTTAAGATTTAGTCCAAAAAGACAGTCCCATTTACAGCCTGTCTCTACAGAGAAATTAACATCTACTGACATACCACTAGCTAAAGGGTCTAATTCCCCCTAAAGGTCTCCACCTGACTGTTTCTCAGACTTAATCATGTATGTACTAATAACATGGTCCACACTGAAATGTGACAAGACACTCTATGTCCCAAAAGACAAACACAGACCCTCTGCAGTCTGTCACTGGATATCACGCCTGTCCACCTCATACCACTTTTTTACACTTTGGGGAGAACTCTTAAAGAGCTCTTTCTAGCAAGAACTGTGATGATTATAATAGCACATAACAAGTACTGCAGCAATATTAACAAGCAGGCACCACAACATATTCCTTGCACCTTAAACTCCTGCTAAAGTTTTAATATTTGCCATATTGCAAGCCTAAGAAGCAAGATCATGGGAAAATTTTATTTTTTATAAATACTGACATTGGAAGGATGAAATTTTATAGTTAATTAAATCTTGTTTGATGAACTTTTAATAAACAGTGACATCACAAAATGAACATGCTTGAAATTGCATTTTAATGATACAGTTTAATTTTGTTATATTGAATTTTAACAAAAAGAAATGTAATATAAGCAGTGACACCATAACCCCATTGCAACTATTTAATCTCCAGGATGAAACAAAGGATGCAGTATTAATCTAAGACACTTACCTGGGGCAGACCTCAATACAGAGTTTCCTGTGAAAGGCAGTGTACCGCTTCCCAAAGAGTCCATGAAGGAGCCAAGTAACTTCAGGTATTCCAAAGCATTAGCAAATTCACTGCAAGCACAATCAGAAGACAAACATCTGCTAGTAAAGCCAATGCCACACGCTCTGCAGCTTATCAGTTTAGTACAGGTAACAGGTCTAAAGATTTCAGCAAGCCCTTTTCTTACAGTACTTTTAAAATAACCATAACAACCACATTAAAGTTCTGGTGGATGAAATGTCCTTTAACATGGAAACCTCACCCATCCAGCTCCATGCTAGTATTTCCCTAACTCCTTTTCCTCCAACGGAATTAACTGGTGGACTTTGCTGCTCACAGTAGTCCTGGTAATTGATACAAATCATTAATACTTCAAAATGTACTTGCTTAGAACGTTATCCGCAAGTCAATTTTAAATTGCACATGGAAAGTGCTCTAGAACATATACAAGCAGTACTGCAGATGGATATGACCCTGGTGCCTCCGCATTGCCACTAATGGCATCAAGAACAGGGGTGTTCCACAACATGCTGCTTCTCACTGAAGAAATGGAATCTATACCACAATTTTCCTCTGTTGCTGGGCCCACAGAAACCAGCAGTGCAGACAAAAATTACTGTCCAGAACCTCCAGTTCACTCCTGAGAACAGTGCCAGCTGGACAGGTCAGAATCTTACCAGGGCTCCTCATCATCTTGGCCTGCCGGCCCATTGGGAACAGGCGGCTTCACAAGGGATTCAACAGCTTTCTCCAGCAGGTTCTCACAGAACGCTTGGTGTACCTGGGCAATTGGATCCGCTGCAGATGACAGAAAAAACAGCTTCTTTTTCTTTTCTTTTTTAACATCCCCAAAAATAAAGCAGAGATAACAGTAGAAGGGAGCAGGATCTAAAGGCAAGACCTTGTCTCAGGAAACTCACATCAGGACATTTCAAATGACTTTGGAGGATGTAAATGGTAAGGCACATGGCAAGGTCTCAGTTTCAACAGTTTTCAAAGTTGACTGCACAGAATGTGCACGTAAGTAGGAGGGCTGCATAATATACATCAAAGATCTTCAAAGAGAAGATCCAGGATGATGCATCCACAAACCATCTCTGGCTCTCACCTGAATTCCTCTGTGCACAATACAGACTCTCCTTGGCAGCCGCTTTCACTGTCCAGCTCCTCTCTACAAAAAACTTTTGTCCCAATGGATGACACAGCCAGCGGAGGGAGTCAGGGATGGCACTGCGCTCAGAACTGCACAAGCTCTGAGCCTGACTTAGGAAATAACTCTGGGAAGAAAGCAATGGCCATGATAAAAATGCTGCTGTGGAAAGTCATTTCAGTGTGTCATTCAGAGCCAACAGTAATAATTGGTAAAACTATTTTAGTAATAATTGGTAAAACTAGAGATACTTCTATTTATACGCAGTACCAAAAGTTTAGTTAAATACACCATAGTATTTATTTTACCCAATTCTGCTAGGATGTGCTAAGAGATTAACTCACCGCCAAGAAACCCAGCTTGCCACCACAGCGGGTCTTCAGGCCAACTGCAGCAGTCAGGTGGATCTCTGCCAATGTGCTCGGTGGAATCTTCTCCTCAGCACATTCAGCCAGATTAACAGCACAGAGTGCCATGTGCAGTCCTGAGTAGGCGGAGCTGGATGGAAGCTTACCTGAGCCAGAAGAGCAAAGAAGGAAAAATCAGTCATCTCCTTACTATTACTACCTGTATTGCGCCCAGGCTCTTGCTGTGCAATTCACGATGACGTGCTATACAAAACCTGGATTCAGAGCCACAAACCAGTTTCTGAACTTATTGTGGCAAGAAGTTTCCAAGATCTGCATATCAGGCACTCTCATTCAGACCTGGTGAGAAATTAAGCTCCATCTCACTGCACATGTATCGAAATAGACAGAAGAGCACTCTGCAGGTTTCAGTATTTTAAGATATCAACTGAAGACAAAGTAAACAGGCAATCTGAGGCCACTTAACACCAAAAGTGCCCCCCAGCAGCTCCTTTTCCCAAGTCTCCTTCTACCCTCCTCCCTTACCTGTGATATGGAGCTGATGGAGCTTATGATATGCTAGAGCTGCATCACGTGCACTTGTTTTGGCTTCATCCTCAAAACCCACAGGAGCCTCCGTTGTTCGCCTCTGCCGTGACGTCCTTTTCAACAACCACCGCACCAATCCTAGCTTTTGGAGACTGTAGCGGATCACATTCCAGGACAAGCCACAGGCCAAATCTAAACGAGAGGCAGGCAGTGCCCGGCCTAGGGCAGACAGGCACATCTGCAAATTTGATGCAGCTGCAGCAAAGTCACCCTAAAGGAGGGAGAAAACCCCCCAGAAAAGTTGAAGGTTCAATTGAGATAACCATCTTCGTCAAGTTAATAAAATATCTGCACAAAGATGAAGGTAAATTTAAAAAACTGGTAGGACCTGCCCATTCTGACAAGATCATTTTTGCTGCAGAAACCAACAATATCCCAAGAACACTGCAAGCTAATTTTGTTTTGAAGATCTGGAGTAGAGGCCAATTCCAAATGACAGGTTCCAATCATGTTAAAAGAGATTCTACATTTATTAGAAAAAAGGGCTGTCCAACAAAAAGGAGATCCAAGAAACAATGTTTCATAAAAGAGGAGCATGTTGCACATTCATAGTATTACTCAATTCAAGAAGATTGTTAGGCTTTCTGGAGGGAGGAAGGGTGACCAAAGAACTATACTGAAGAGGAACTGATGCCTTCTTCACTGACGCAGCCAATCTGATTTCCAAGATCCATTACTAATTATTCCAGCAGTAGCATAACTAGGTATGGTACCACTGCATGGCAGCTCTCAAAGCATATCCAGCATTATGGGGACCTCTAGAACGTATTTGCATGGTTGTGTCTAATGCCATTCCGGAAGATTAACTGTGCAGAGATTAAGATGTTGCCATCAGAAGTACAGAGCTGCCTTACCTTGGCCAAGTCCAAGTCTGCCTGTTTCCGATGTCTCCAAAAGGTCACAGAGGAACGGGAGTGTAGCCGGGTCACTGGCTCTCCATGCACTAGCAATTTTATGAACACACTTAGGACAATTACACCATTCACAAGCCACAGAATCAGAGTAGGCATCATCCAGCCAAACCAGCCACCAGAACCTAATGCACAGGGGAGAAGTGGAGATGCCAAGAGAAGTGCAAATCAGAGGACAAACTAGACAAATGACACTCAGTGCCAGATGAAGATGGACAAGAGGGAAAGAAGATGACCCCAACATCACCACACTTAAAGCAAACAAGTGGATAGCAACTAACAACCCTCTCCCTCATATCATATCACCTTTAAACCCAGAGCCCAAAAGTGCCTACCACTGTTAAATAATTATTGTGGATTTCATGTATTTTTGTCAGCTTTGAGTATTTTTCCCCTACCTTCTCAGGAAGGGCAACTATCATGCTCCAGCAAGGCTCAATTGATCCCAGAGATTCAAAGGACTCTTCAAACATACGGTGGCAACACAGCATTGCACTCTCAGCTGGCAGCAAAGGATCTGCAGACTTAGGACCAAGTCACAACCAGGGACCTTCAAAAGCTCCTCAGCCTCATGGCACTGGGCCAGCAGCAGGAAGTCTAGCTTGCTCTC
This sequence comes from Sphaerodactylus townsendi, assembly GCF_021028975.2. Lineage (NCBI taxonomy): Eukaryota > Metazoa > Chordata > Lepidosauria > Squamata > Sphaerodactylidae > Sphaerodactylus > Sphaerodactylus townsendi. The sequence continues at coordinate 41,597,532 of NC_059430.1, read as the reverse complement.
CCCACAAGCCCTGCAGACCACCCTGCAGGGCAGGAGGAATAGTGCATGCTTGGCAGTCCTACACCACCCCAGCCTCAACAGCAGAGGTATGCTTGCAGGAGAAGCGCTGACATGACTGCCAGGTGCAGGCCATCGCCAGCGGCTTGAACAATGTCCTGTTAAAAGAAACTGGGAGGCGCATGAAAGCAACAAGTCTGTTTGCTGCTGCCCTAGCCACATTTGCATATAGCGTCTACTTTGTTCTGATCTTGCCCTGGACTGCTGGATTTGTGTCAGTTGTGTGAACCTTTTGGATTTGACGCTTGTGAGAACTATCAGTGCTGACCTTGGGACAGGGCTTTGACTACCTAGTTATTGTTAGTTTGTGTGTGTGTCACAGCAACAAACATACAACGCATCCTCATTTAGAAGGAAACATACAAAAGTAGGTAACATTAAGATTGAACACTATTAAGTGAGAATGTTGATAAAGAAGTTGCCTGTGTGCAACATAACACTATGATGGCGGTCCTCAGATGAATAGTTTTTTGCTCAGATTGCCGAAGATCCACTAAAATCAGCTTACTAAATAGCCAAACTATTCTAATAGGAACTCAATTTTTTAGCTCCTCTGAATTACAGAAGTGTTAAAAGAAAACTGACTTTTAAGGACACTATAATAAAGCTCATAACAGATTAAAAGCCCTAACAGAAGTCATGACAAAGATCTAATTACTGCGGCACTCAGCCTTCTCAACACCCCACTGAAAATATAAAGTGTCATGCCCCCACCCTAATGTTTCTTTCATTGATACTCCTAAGATATTTTCCACTGTTGTGTTTAATTTTTAAAGCACACCCAACACTTAACGCAAGCAACACTGAAATTAACACAAATCCAGGCAAGTACACCAACACACTTCTGACAGTACCTGAACCTATTGTCAATATGCTTCTCCCAGAGCCGTGACGTACAGAACTGTCAGAGTCAGCTGTCCTTTGGCCTTCTAGGAGAGATGTTAGAGGATTGAAGGATAAGCAGAGGAAGGTGAGAGCACAAAGTAGCATTCGTGAACGGTCAACCATTCCAAGGGCAACAGCAGGAGAGTCAGGTTCGTCTTTAACCTAAATGGTTAGAATGAGGGATAGAGAGGAAGGGACTTTTGAGAAAAGAAGATAATTCTGGAGTGCGCTGTTGAAACAACAGTGAAGATAATGCAAGCCTGTCTAATTAGTATTGTTCTATGTATTGTCAAAGACTTTCACGGCCGGATTCAACTGGTTGTGGTGCGTTTTCCGGGCTGTGTGGCCGTGGTCAGGAGGATCTTGTTCCTAACATTTCGCCTGCATCTGTGGCTGGCATCTTCAGAGGTGTATCACAGAGGGAAGTCTGTTACACACTCCTTGCTTTTGGAGATTTTCCTCCTTGCTTTTGGAGATTTGTTAAAATTGTTTTACTTAAGACATGTTGTGGTTGACTGAAACGATCTCTTCGTATACAGTTTGTCCCCTTGCTCTTTCTTGTTTTTACTGTTGATTACTGCATTAATGGCAGATAAATACAAATACATTGTTCACTGTATTTATTTTTGTGCTATTTGTTAGTTTTTTGTTTGTAATAGTTTTCAAAACTTTTTCTGGTTAGCTATTTTGAGTGCTATGGTAATAGAAAGGCAGGGGGACAAATTATTCCCAGATCGGCAATGATTTTAAACAGTGGACTCAAAACAGGGTGAAAAATTTCCAGCAGTGTCTCTTTGGTTTCATTTTTAAAAATGAATCCACGTAGATAAAATGGCAGTAGATACACTACAGAATGGCGCTGTTAATTTTTCCAATTTAAGCAATTGGTTGCTTTGCTTCTATTCCATTACATGAGTGAATTTATATGGTCACAATTTAACAATATTGCAAACAGCTTGTGAGCTAGTGGTACTGCTAAAGCTTCACTAGGACTCTAAATAGCATACATCCGTGGTGGCGAACCTTTGGCACTCCAGATGTTATGGACTACAATTCCCATCAGCCCCTGCCAGCATGGCCAATTAGCCATGCTGGCAGGGGCTGATGGGAATTGTAGTCCATAACAGCTGAAGTGCCAAAGGTTCGCCACCACTGGCATACATCCTTCATTCTCTTGTTGTACAAAAGAAATTGGGGCAGGAAAGAGATGAACAAGTAAGCTCACGCTCATGTCTTTTAAAATTAAAATGGTTATGGGACAATTTTTAAAATTAGATCTTGGTACAGGATCCAGCAGAATCAGAGCCCAGCCTGGAGGTTGTGGCAGGACCCTGATCTGAATTTACCTTTGACTTCTGGCTCTTAATCTTCCTAGAGCAGGGGTAGGGAACCTGCGGCTCTCCAGATGTTCAGGAACTACAATTCCCATCAGCCGCTGTCAGCATGGCCAATTGGCCATGCTGGTAGGGGCTGATGGGAATTGTAGTTCCTGAACATCTGGAGAGCCGCAGGTTCCCTACCCCTGTCCTAGAGCCTCAGACCACTATAGCATTTTAATGCCAGATACACAACAGGTGTCCATCTCAGCCAACCTTCACTCCACCCCCAAACTTTTAATCTCAAGTGACCAGCAACCTCCAGAAGCACTTATCACACTGCAGGCTGTTTAAGGAATATTATCTACCTTTGCATCATCCAGCAATGGGCTTCCTGGCTCTGAGTCAATTGAATAAGGAGAAAATCCTGCTTGTGACCCTGAATCTGAAGCTGGAGGGGACATCAGCAGAGCATTTTGGTTGAAGTCATCCATCTTCAGGTCCGCATCATTATCCACCAGACTGCTTAGGTCGAAGCCCTTCAACAGCTCTGTATGAAGACCACAGATTGCCATGATCAACTATTTGTAGTCACAATGCTGCTTACCTTTCCATCTTCACTCTCTCCCTGCTCAGTTCTACATTTGCCAACAGAAAACTAGTTAATAAATTTAATTAATAAGTAGAAAGAGAGCAAAAAAACACCTCAAGAACCATTTAGCCAACGCCTCTTCTAAACACTTACTGTTCTTCTGGTTAGCCAGTTTCAGGACCATGTTCTCCTGTCGCAGCTTGTGGTTGACTTGTTGTAGGTATTTAATGTAGTCAATGGCCTTTCTCAGTACCCCGGATTTGTGCATCTGCAAAGAATTTATATGCATTGTCAGACCCCCAGGCCCAAAAATAATAGAAACTATAGATTTGCTCTTAAAGTTTTTATTTCGAGTTGAAAGGAAAAACATCAGCAAAGACGATTCTGAAGATCCTGTGCAAATCATCTGCCTATATCCCTCAAAGCTCCCCGCCCCCCTGTAACCAAACAGTACACTCTACCCCTAGAACAGTGATGGCAAACCTTTTTGAGACCGAGTGCCCAAATGGCAACCCAAGACCCACTTATTAATCGCAAAGTGCCAACGCAGCAATTTAACCTGAATACTGAGGTTTTAGTTTAGAAAAAGCGGTTGGCTCCGAGGCGTGTGTTACTCGGGAGTAAGCTTGGTGGTAGTCGGTGGCTTTGCTTTGAAGCAACAACGAAACTCTTCCCACGGGTGAATACCGACCCTAGGAGGGTTTACTCAGAAGCAAGCCCCACTGCCAGCAACCGAGCTTACTCCCAGGTAAAGGATCGTACTTTAGTTCTTCGCATGAAAATCAGTGGTGTTTAACAGCGCTTAACAGGGTTACCTACACTGCTTCCCCAAAACTAGGTCTTAGGTTTAATGCTAATAATCGAACCCAGCAGCCCAGGCAAGCCTAGATGCGTGGGGGGGGGGGGGGCGCACTCTGTTTGTGCATGTCCACAGAGAGGGCTCTGAGTGCCACCCCTGGCACCCGTGCCATAGGTTCGCCACCACTGCCCTAGAACAAAGCATAAAAGAACTGGGAACATTTCACACTTGACAAGGGCTGCTCTTCCTGGCTCCAAGGCCGCAGACAGTGGGAGCCCGATAACCGGACACCTGCAGAGGAGGAAGCATTACAGTTCCCTTGCAAATGCCCACCACCCCCAACAGTCAGGCTCAGGCCTGACAGCATTTAAGAAAGCAAATCATCAACATGCAGCTCTATAGCTAGGTGGTAAAGACTCTCCCAATTATGAGAAAAATGCACCATAAATTTAATTTCAAACATTTCTGGCATGCATCACAAGACTAAAATTCTGCATTCCGATGAGTTGGGATTATCTGCCAAGCAATGAGGTTGCCAAGTGAAAGAACGGACATGGAAATACTGCTGCCTTCCTGATGTTTCATAATTAGCCAACTCTTACCTTGGCATCTGTCCCCATGACGAGATCCTTCAGTTCAATGATCTTGTCATTTATGGATGATCGATATCGCTTCTCAATAATGTTATGGGTTGTTCGTCTCTCTCCTTCCTTTGGTGGTTCTGGTTGCTTGGCACCACCGGGCACCTGCTTGATTGGCATCTTCTCTTGCCCTCCCATCATCATGGGCATTGTGGTCAAGATGGTCCCATTGCTACCAACTAAGGTCTAAAAATACAACAGCAATGATCCATGTAGAGAATCCAAGCCAATCAAGAAATTAAAAGGATGCATTACATCATCAACTAAAAGGATTTATTATACAAGTATTTTTAATAATGTAAATAACCTTAAATTGTAGTTAGAACACATGCTTTGCACCCATAAGGTCCCATAATCAATTCCTGCATGCTGAAAAGCTGAGAAATATCCTTGACCTTAGAAAACCGCTGCCAGCCAGAGTAGATAATGCTGAGCAAGATGAAAACAACGGTCCAAATAATTAAGTCAATTAAGTCAGATATTCCAAAGGATTTTATGGAGTGAAACAATGACCCATAATTACCACATATTCTCCTGGATTAATAATGTTGCAAAAATAGCTGACATTTGCATTGCTCTTGCCCCTACCAACAGGTATTAAGGAGGATTGATAGAGGCTTTTGCTTCCAGGATTAAGCCTATGATATGTTCAAGAGGAATGTTTGCTTTTTCAGGTTAAAAGGAAACAAGAGAGAAAGGCTTTTCCTGATTCAAAGATATCTTTGAAATAAAATATTCATAAGAGATGGAAAAGGAAACAAATATAACAACCCAAGTGTTTCAGCAGTGTCAAATGTGCCATTTTCTATCGCATTAAACCGACATTTTAATTATTTCCATAGAAACTATCCTTCCAATGTAATTAACCTTTTCCTTAATGAAAGGATCAGTTTTTACCAAGGAGAATAATGGATTTCTCCAAAGACTGCTATTCATGCACTGTCACTTGCAAAGACTGCTTACAAGCATGTCAGCTCACTTTTGTGCTGCTTCAGGCAACCCCCAGCACACATGCTGACAGCAGCAAATCAGACTATTTTCTCAGTGCCAGGCAGTGCTCTCCATCTGATGGATGAAGGTGAGACCAAGATGCTGGCAGCATCACTAAAGTTCAGATTGTTCCAGAGGTGGTCTGGGGTTAAGTACAACCCACTCCCTTCCTTGCAGACACAGTCAAACCTTCTCTTTCCCAGCACCCCAATATAATCACAAGTAGACGGTGCAAGTTGTTTAGAATTTGGGTCACAAAGTTACATAACTTCATGCTATATTATTTACCTGACTGTATTGGTATTCAAATGGTACATGATACACATTCCTCAGATTTTTTTTTTATCTGCCACCTTTAAATTTTAATTACACTTTGATCCACAGAGATAAAAGGAGATATTACAAGATTACATCCACATCTTGCAAAGGTTTAAGAAAGACGCCCAGTTCTATACCCTAGAGTTGCAATTCTCCAGACTGCCAAGAAAGTGAAAATTGCCTAGTTAGCCTTGATGGAACCAAAGGAAGTTTTGAATCTCAGATACACAATTTATTGAAGTCACAGGATCTCCTTCTCAATAAATGTGCACTGTACAGTTTTTATCTTCTGCCTTTAAAGATATATGTTAATTCTAGCGAGTCGTACTGAATAAAATTAATGAATTATGCAATATATATGAACTTATCTAGACAGATTCTTGTCTGTAAAAAATAATCCCTGAACGTGATAGTCTCTTATGCCTTAGGACAGTGGTGGCGAACCTTTGGCACTCCAGATGTTATGGACTACAATTCACAGCAGCCCCTGCCAGCATGGCCAATTGGCCATGCTAGTAGGGGCTGATGGGAATTGTAGTCCATAACATCTGGAGTGCCAAAGGTTCGCCACCACGGCCTTAGGAGGTTCTCCCTGCCAAAACAAGTGCATGTAATGTAATTCTTATATTCCCTTTTAAAGTATGTTGTGCAAACAAGTGTAAAGGAACTCAAAATTAAGAGAAAGAATCCAGAGATTAATACAAAGATCACCCAGATACCTGCAGGGCTGTTGTCTGAATAGGAGTAGTCAATGCTGTGATGGCGGGATTCTGAACAGCAGCCATTACAGGGCTGCCATCAGCTTTCAATGTTGTTAAAACCAGAGAGTCTGTTTTGATGATCTGTGGCTGGACAAGGACCTGGGGATAAAACACCGATGAAAGCCTGGTGAAGCAAAGAAAGTCAACACAGAACTGTTGCATCCTACTACAGGAAGTGGAAAGTTCTTGCTTAACAGACAAGTTCTGATTGCATGAAGTTCCACTGTGCAATAAAAGCCAGTAACTGTTACTGTAATATCTGTGCCCCATGCGCCTCCTTGCTGTGCACACCAAATAAGTATGAACTTGTCTGTGAGCCAATCTGCTCAGTTCTGCAACTAGATCTTAAGTATGTTAGCTATCACAGGGCCACAGAGCATAGCTTTTGGAGCAGCATCCACCAGTGCATCAATTTCCATTTTCAAAAAAAAAAAAAAGTTTTAGCCCCCATGATTGACAAGATCATTTTTAAGGGTATACTTCCAACTTCTAAAAGCTTTCAGAACTGCCATGTCTCTAACACTTTCCCCCTTGATTTCTAAACTGATGATAGTCAATGGTGGTGTGGAAAGTGCCATTAAGTCACATCCAACTAATGGCAACCCCTCACGGGGTTTCCAAGGTAAGAGACTTCAGAGGTGGTCTGCTGTTCCCTGCCTCTGTTTAGCAACCCTAGGCTTCCTTGGTGTCCCATCCAAGTACTAACCAGGGTCAAGAGCTGACAAGATCAGAAGACAAGATCCACGAGCTGACAAGATCAGAAAGACCAGGCTAGCTTGGCCCATCCAGGTTGGCAAGATAGTCAATACATTCCAAAATATAACTCTACCATAGCTCAATAACTACCCATGTAGACATTTGAAAAAACTGGCCATTTCTCACATTCCTCCACTGACTCTCCACTGACTCTCTTCCGATATCAGTGAATATTGTTCATTTCCCCATAGCTGAATACTCCCATGAATTACCAACTTCATACACCTGGGAAGGTTCACCACCAGGAAGGTCAGGCTATCTCCAACTAAACGTTTATTTCCAGACTTGGAACAAAGGGAGATGTAAATATATACATCTCAGAAAGTTCAGATGCCAGTGCCACAACACAAAATTACTTACTGGGACCTGCTGGACCTGAGGGGCAGCTACTGTCTGGACTGTGGCTGGGGTTAGTGTCTGGATGGTTCCATTGGCAGCCTGTGTGAGGACCCTCTGGGCTTGCACTGTTTGCACCTGTTGCTGGATTGTGACTGGCTGAACTTGGGAGGAAGTCACCAAGCTTTGTACCTGAGGCTGCAGCACTAAAAGGAAAAATAAGAAGAATCTGAGAAATAACCTACGCAGGGTCACGTGGAACAACAGGTATGGTTCTCATTTACACAGAAAGTCGTAATTGCTCATGTTTCATTCACTACCAGACATACATTCATAAGCTGCCATAGAATTTTCCCCAGTGTACCTCCTTCCTTAGTGGCATAACCCCTGGAAAAGACATCTGTAAAAAACTACAACCTTCAATGAAAGAATTGTAGGTCTATACTGCTTATTTGAAGAAGCTCTTTACAATGTCACCATTAGCTTGGAAACAGGGTGCAGCCTATAGCCAATTCTAAATACAGTTAAATTGGATAAAACACTGGAAAATCTGTGAATGTATCTTCTATTGTTTTGAAAAGCAAACTACAATTGCGCAAAGCCCTGATTTATAGCCATGAATATATACAGAAGGAAAAATAGATGAAAGGTAAAAGAAGTCATCTAAATTACTCTCATTTAGGGGCTGGGACCACTACTACAACTTTCCACAGTTTAGTCACGCAGTCAGTCCAGATAACTGGTAGGGTCTCCCAGATTCTAAACAAGACTTTCCTGGGAGAGAGAGTGACTTAGCCTTTTCCACAGACACCTTCAGGGAATGCTTCCTCATATATGACCCTCCCTAAGCACTAGGGAATATATGGTGGAGCCTTCTCAGAAGCAACTGCTGGATAGTGCTTGAAATCTTGACTGGCACAAACATTTCTGATAGTGTTACCTATGTTTTTTTTCCCTTACTTCCTACAGACAATTACATCACAGTATGAATCCATGTATTGCAAGTGAAGCAGACTCTAATCCACCAAAGGTTGAACTGGAATAAAATTGTATTAATCTTTTAAGGTGCACCAAGTCATCCCCCCTCGCTTTTTTCCTAGCAAAAGATTAACACAGACACTCCTCTAGGCACATAATTGAAACTCATCTTCCTGATCTTGGCTCTGGTATTCCCTTTGCAAACGTTAAGGTTCTTGAATAAGCCTACCAAATCCAAATCTGCTCGCATTTACTATCATTCAGGCTCTATTAAAAGCCACATGACAACAGGAACAATGCCTCTAAATATTACTTTTTGTCCAACTATGTTTAGCTCTTGTATTTCATATACTTGTCTTCAAAAGGTTCCTACAATACAGTGTCTATTATTCTGAGACCCTTAAGATCCTACCTTGGAAACTTGTGGCTGCATTTTGATAGATTACAGGCTGCTGAATGAACCGTGTCTGAGGAGCAGAGCTGAAAGTTGGCGTAATCATCACAGTCTGTTGTTGGAGCCGAGGCTGAGGCTGAACCTGGGGACGAGGCTGAAGAGGGGGGGCAGCCCGCTGTGGGGCAGCCGTCGCAGCAACCGACTGGGACACTTTTGCTTGCGCAGCCTGAAGCTGGGGAGAAGCTGCACTAGGTGGGAAAGACTGAAGCTGTCCCTGGCTGAAGGTCCTCTGAGATGAGAGATCTGCCACTCCATTTCCATTGCATGCACTGCTGTTCTGGAAGGTGCCACACAACTGTTCAGAAAAGAGATCCGGAAACTCCCCAACCTGGTTGCTAACGAACTGCAGCATCTCTACAATAACACAATAAAAAGAAAACACGTGTTTCAAAATGCTATCATACACATCAACATTCAGCATGCTTAAATTGATATGTATGCAGATTGATGGAAGTGGTCTTAAATAACCCTGGAATGCAAATGTATGTATTTGGTCACATATATTTTAGAGGGATAACAGAAGCTTTAATCCCTATTGGGCTTTGCAGGACTTGCTTCTGCATTCTGCAGGATGACCTTGCCTCAGCATCTGGTTCCACAGCTACCACCCACAAGCAGTTCCGAAACTCATATCCAACAGCAAAAAACCATGAGGGAGAAAGAAATCAGAAATGTAAACTATCAGGGCAAGGACTACATCATTCTGCACTGTAGCTGGCTCAGCATGGACATTGAGTGCAAATGTACAAGTACTCTGGTAATTCCATTCCACACTTTGAAAGACGAAGTCATTCCTGCATTTAATTCATGGACACTCCATACATGTTCTTCGTTGCAAAATAAAGAACACTGACTTGCCTGCCTTTGCTCTGAAACTTTCTTCTAACGGGTTTCATATAAAAAAATATATCTCAGCCAATTCTATCCACCCATACAAACAGGTGTAACATTCATGCAAAGAATAACTCCATTCAAGGTTCCACACAATTGTGATTTTTTTAGACAAACATGGTTATCATCAAGTTCCTATTACAGAACTTTTACAAACAGTATGAAATCAGGTACAGGTAGACATTTGAACTCAGTTTACAAACTGTCACTGAACTTGCCCATTCTGCCCCTGATTTATTTATTTTATTTGAACTACACCTTTCCATTGGTGACCCGGAGAACTTTAAATTATTCTATCATTTTATTCTAATAACCACCCTGTAACATATATTATACTAATAATCTATGACTGGTCCAAGGTCACTCAGAAAGTTTCTATGGCAGATAAGTGTTTCAAACCGGAATCTCCCAGATTCTAGTATGGCACCCTAGCCATCACATCAAAACTGGTTCTTGTGTACTGAGAACCATCATACATTGAGTAAATGGGCACTATTTTGTAAGATAAAGCTCTTTTGTGGCACCTTCCTTAATATAAAGAATCTTGCAAACTTGATGGGAGGAGTTAAACCTGCCACAAACCAGGGCTCAGAAGTTCATGTTGGTACAAAGTATACTCATGCTTCGCCAGTGACCTTGAACCCTTTCAGACCCAAATACTACCTTTTCACCCAACACACATCACAGAACCCACTTTTATACCATATAGAACTATTATTCTTTTCCTCTCTAGCCATGTTTACATGTTACAGTGAACACACATTATGCGCATACATCTGTTCGTAAGAAAAAGCCAAGGTGCGTTCATTTTACAAATAAAACTGGGAACCAGTACCTGGATAAGTGTGCAGTTTCAATCACATGTTTAGATGAATATGCACTGAATGTAACACAAAAATTATTCCATACATGTATAAAGAACAATCTAATGAACATGGTACATAAGATTGAAGATGCATTCAATTGTAACTTCCAGCAGGGTTTCTGTAATGGTAACAGGTGAAATGAGATAAGGTCCTCATATCTTTAACAATCATGCAATAGAGAAAACAAACCTTGATTATTTACCATGAAGGTCCATCTGCTCTTTGGAAGGGAGGGCATCTTTAACAAACCTTGAGCTAGCTACCTGAAACCCTTCGGTCAGGACTGAACTCAGGTTGTGAGCAGAGCTTTGACTGCAGTACTGCAGCTTACCACTTTGAGTCATGGGGCACTTGCCAATTCTTGCTCTGAGGAGGAGAGTATCTTCAAACCAGGCTTCTGGCCACCTGGGATAACCCTCAGAACCCCATATCATCTAGGCCTCCCGTGGGTGAGGTTGGGGTTGGGAGAATGACGTCGCCATACTTGTGTGCAATTGTTGAGCTGGGAATTTTAATCCATTGTTTTATATTGGTTTTATTGTATTATTGATACGAAAATGTTGTAAACCGCCCTGAGCCTCCGGGGAGGGCGGTTTAAAAATGTAATAAATAAACAAACAAACAAACCTGGTATATTCCCATTGGTCACTTAGTTAGGCAGGACTAAGCTTCTGCTTTTATCCTCCTGTTGGGCTGTTGCTAGCCAGTTTAGTTTACTGCCTCACTTAGGGAGAGTGGTCCAGTGAGGACTCACCAGCCTCTAGTTAATCTTTCTCTTCCACTTTTCGTTCTGCTTTTCCCCCTTCTAATATTTACTTACTTCTATACCTAATCTTATTTTTAAAAGATCTGTCCTTTCTTATTAGTTTTTCATTCCTTAAATCTCCTGCCTGCCTCCACCATTTCTCCCACGGAGCCAGGCAGCAAGGAACAGCAGTGTACGAGGGCTGAAAGCCCCAAAGAGGCATTTCTCTCAGGGGAGGACGCAAACCCAGGTTTGCTGCAGGTGAAGCTAGAGTGCAGCTTCCAAGCTAGCAAAGCAGGAAACGTGACAATACGAACCGTGAAAGCCAGAAAGAGTGCAGGATAAAACAAGGTGTAAAAAGCTATGGTGGCAAGAACCTCTTCCAGAGCAACTAGTTCAGCCCTGAAGGGCGATGATGGTCTGCACGATCCCCAGATCCGTGATGGGGAGCACTGGATCACCTCCTGGGAGTATCAGCACCCCCTCCCCAATTAGAGATAGGGTGGCCATCTTGTCTCTGGGATCTTTCCCACCTAATACAGAGGGCAATGAAGGAGGAAATGCTGTGCCTCAGGGCCAGTCACACACTATCCAACGCCATCTTAGGCAGCCATAGATCTCCCTTGCCAATTAAAAGGGGAGGGCATCAAAGCACACAAAACAAACAGAGAAGCTTCAAATGACACTCAGGAACAGGACAGAAGCAGATCCTAAAACAACTATAAAGTAACCCCTTAACCAAAAGCCTGGGAAAAAGAAATTTTTCGACCAGTGCCTGAAAGAAAGCAAGGGAGGCACCAGGTTAACCTCAGTGGGTGAGAGAGAGAAAAGCAAATTTCTTAAGTAGCTTGATATTGATAAATTCTTCAGCTTCATTTAAGTCTGCAGATCTATAAGCCAAGAGTTTTTTATAAATACCCCTTCACATTATAGGGAAATATTTAGGATTAGTTAGATTAAGCCCTGACCTGGATGGCCCAGGCAAGCTGAAGCACATCAGGTCTCAGAAGCTAAGCAGGACTGGGCCCAGTTAATATTTGAATGGGAGACCACTAAGGAATTCCAGGTTATTTATTCAGAGAAAGGCAATGGCAAGTCAGTTATGTTAGTTTCTTGCCTTGAAAATCCTACACAAGTCAGCTGCAATTTAGTAGAACTTTACACACACACACACACACACACACACACAATTAGGAAAAAAATGCCTGTTGATCACTGGTTCCTCACAAAATACTGGGACAAAAATAACTAAAATTCTTCCCATAACCTAACAGCAGTGTGTTACATAAACATCGTGGGCATTCTTTTCTCATACAGATACATAAAATATCCAATTTCACAGCCATCTTGAGGTAGGAAAAGGATCCTATGCATATTCTTGAATACTTCACCGGCTTCAGTGCAATGATATCAAAGAGTAGAGCACTCAGTGACCAGGAATCTATCATCACTCAACTGCACCTTAAAAAACAAGTATCAATGCAAATTCTCCACCCCAATCACTTTCAGAAGGCAGCAGCTGAGTTGACAGCCACTTCATCTGATGTGAAAAACAATTATCGACTTCTAAAGTTCCCATTAATATCATTTATCAAGCTGAATATAGTACCAGAAATGTTTTGGCCTTCTTCTAAAGATAACTATACTACCAGACTTTGTTGACAATCTTTAATGCTGCTGAACAGGCAACCCTACTTATAAACCCTAATAGTCTTTATTAATGTTTGTTTATTGTAAGAATATTACTTTGGAAATCTAAAGGTTTGGGGTTTTTTACTTTTTTGTAGAAGACTATTCAACAGAGTTATGGAATACTTCCCAAAGAACCAAATTTATAGCAAAAAACTTGAGGCAGAAAAGCTGAAAGTGTTTTTTTGACAATCATTATCTTTTGACAATCATCTGCTGCATTATTTTTTAAAATTCCTTTTAACTCAAAACTAGCTATTGAACTCTTTAAAGTGTGTTCCCTGGTCTGAGCCTATTATAAACTGGGCTACGAATCAAACTCAATAGTTAAAACAGCAGTAAGGCTTAGTTCAGTCAGCTTTATTTCCAAACAGATGTGCTTACGAACAGAGTACTAGATGGCACTCCCAAAATCGAGGCACAAACTCAAAAATTATGAGTATCAGTCAACAACTACCGGTATTCCCAGGCGAAACCAAGGGCCAAACCCCAGTTCTCATGTTACAGATGCATCATACCTTAGACACAAGTCAACTCTATGGCTACTACACCCAAAAGAACACATCACACACTGCACAGTTCCGCTCCAAATGGTGAGTTTTGAAAAAGAAAGGACAAACTAAGTTATCTCATTTTCTGCAAGTTTGTCATTTGGAAGACAAACTTGTACAGCGTGATAACACGCTCCTCTTTTATAGCATCCTTTCCCAGCTACCTACTCACATGTTTGTACCCATGCACAACACATGCCTTTATCATATATCAGATGCGGTACACCTGTCAGAAGACACAAGGAAGAGTTTCATGTGGTTTAATGACATCTACTATTTAATTGAAATGAGCTGATCACATCACTTTCAGATCGCAAGAGAATTCGGTCCATCGGGAAACGTCTGAGCCTGGTCCAAATATGAAAGACGGCCGTGCCGTTTAAGAGAAGACGGCAGTGGCGTGCACCTCACACATTCCCGTTCTCACGTCCAGGGCTATGATTTTTCCTGGGGGAAGAGAGACCGGAGCGGAAAGGGAAGCCAGAGCTACTATGCTACCAGCAGGTGCCAATCCATTCCGCTCTCAGGGCCAGGTATGGCCTCCGCCCCGCAGCCACTCCACTCGAGCAGGCCTCACTCACCGTCGATGTCGCCCAGGGTGAGCTCGTCCCCGAGCTCCGTCAGGGTCTCCATGGTCTCCATGCTGCTCAACTCTCCGGTCTCCATCCCAGGAGAAGCGCGCCCGCCTCCGCCACAGCCAGCCGGCGACTCGGCCAGTCCGTCAGAGGGAGCGGCCGCGGTGACACCCGGCGCCTTAACTCTTGCGCAGCTGGGCGGCGGCGCCACGGCTCGAGTCACCCGAGGCTCCCGGCAGCGCCCCCAGCCCCAGGCGGCGCCATCTTGGTTTCGGCTTCTCGCCTTCCTCCTGCTCCCTCCCACCTGAGAGAAACCACCGCGGCGCGCTTCTCTCGCCGTGTTGTCAATGAGACCAGGTCCCCGCCGGCCAATCGGCGCGCAGAGCGGCTCGTGGTGTGATGGTGCGTCAGCGATCAGCAGCTATTGCTAGCGTGCTGGGCAATCCCCCCCGCCACACACACACGACTGTTTCCTTTTTTCCTATTTGAATATTCAAAAGAAGGCGGGGATAATATGAATTATTCAGCAGTCAAGAGCGCACTTATAAACACGCGCGGGACTTTTCCTGGCCGCAGTGAAAGTGGGTTGATTGTACGTTCGTGTAGTCAACACGCAGATCCCTCCCATAATTTGATAGTCAATCACTAGAGAAACACTGGAAAGGTAACCGTTTAGTCATCCGCCGCGTTTTAAGACACTCTCCCCTCTCCCGTTAACACGCGAAAAAACTCTACAAGCGTTACATCACGCGTGCACGGGGGACCAATTTACACATTAAGGAGTGTCCACGTTGGGAAGGGGCGGCGGGGGGGTGTTCAGGACCTGCTGTTCTGCAAAAGCGCGGTTGACGTGGATTCTTATGGGGAAACGACTCGGATACCTGCTGCGGCATGCTTGGAAAAGGCTTCAGAAGCCTCCTTCTCCCCACCGGAACAGGGGAAATTCAAGGGATCCGGGGAGGGGTGGGGGTTGGAAGGTGCCAAGACAGTACCAAGACAGAAGGAATTCTTCAGTTTAGTCCTAGCCAAATTTACTGTTCTGAAGTTTTCCGCAGGTGTTGTTAGCCACCCCACCCCACCGTTATTAGTCAGGGCCTCTTCTCACAATTCAGCAGTGAAGGGGGGGGGGGGGGGCGCGCTCACTCTCAGCTGGGAAAATACAATGGTTACTGCCCAGTGATTGCTTGAGGAAGTTCTGGCCAGCGTTTTCTACCAGTAGAAATAAAACTCTTCATTGTTCCTTCCCCCTTTCCTTCCTTACTGCCAAAAATATAGTTGTATCATGCTCTGGCATTCTTTTCTTTAAGAACCAACTGTATTCGGACTCCAGTAAGATAGCTAGTCAATTTAGTTATTTTTGTACATTTCACTATATGCCTTGTTTTCTTGCATTTCTTCAGTAAAGCCTTTTTTTTCATGATCGGTGTTGCTCCAGAAGTAAACTTGGTTATGTTGTGGCACCAAGGCAACAGTCATGATTGACATGCAGGTAGAGTTAAAGGCCATTTTTCAGGTGTGCCACAGTTGCAAACTAGCAACTGTACTAGTCTGTAGTTTCTCCACCAGTCAGAAGTGTTCCCTTAGCACACAGGTGTCAAACTCACGGCCCTCCGGATGTTGACTACAGTTACCATCATCCCCTGCCAGCATCATGCGAGTTTGACACCATTAGCAGTTGGCAGGAACGGGTGGAAGGGGGGCTGTGGTGATGGAATAGCCAATCAGAATGCCAGAAAAACAGAATGTTTGCACCTGCATAGCTACATATGGATTTTTTAAAAAATAGTGAGTTCATGCAAAAGGATAGAAAGAAAACTGATTGTCCCCCTGCCCTGCCCCGCCTCACCTCAACTCAATTTCTTCATGGAAAACAGGCACCCATGCGAAGGAAAAAATGGACTCAAATTCAAAAATAATCATTGCAAACCGTATTATTAGGCTGTGTGGAATCAACCATTTTCTTCCTACCTTGGAAGGGGGGAAAAGTAAGACAGACTTTCCTGAGCATCTAAAATATGCATCAGCTCAGTTTGCTTTTCTGATATTAACCGTGGCTGTGAAAATAGCTCCTAATCTTTTTTCCCTGCCAATAATGATAAGGGGATTACCTGCTTTTCAGAAACATTAAGTTCATGATGAAGGCTGATTATGCACAAGGTGTATAGTGCACAATGGGGGCAAATGTCTGTCACAGCAATATTTCTGGTATTTAGCTATTTTCTGGAGCCCTGCTTTCACTTTCTGTTCTCTCCTTTTAATTTGCCTCACTGCCAGAGCACCATAATGAGCAAAAGGGGTGGTACACAACCACAAGGTAGTAAAGGACAAAATTGTACTACAAGGCTGTGGCTTAATGCTGACAAAATAAAACCTCCAGCTGGAGTGCAATAACAGACTTTTTACTTATATACTTCATTACAAACCTAAATGGAAATGTACACAAGTTTACAAGTATGTAACAAACCAGCCATCTATAAAAGAACAAGCTAGTTGGAAATCTAGACTCAATGCCAACCTCGTAATGAAACTTCAAGACTATTACACTGAATGGTGCTAAGAAACTCAACTTGTTACAATGAAATGGGATAATCAAAAGGGACTGCGCTCTGCTAGCTTGACTTTGAGAGAAGCAGGAGTCAAGCTAGCAGAGTGCAGTTCCTTTTGATTATTCCATTTCATTGTAACAAGTTGTGTTTCTTAGCACCATTCAGTTTAATGAGTCTTGAAGTTTCATTATGAGGTCAGCATTTAGTCTAGATTCACTGCCAGAGCAGGCAGATTTGCCAGTGAACACAGCTTTGCCCCATTCATCTTCCCTTTGTCTATGGCCAGTCTTCTTGCTCCCTTGCACTTCCGTCCACGCCTTCCCCCTCATCCCTGTTCCAATGGATGTTGCCCGCTCCTTCCTGCTTCCCTAAATGCTCATATCGATATGTCAATATATTGAGAGTTGACAGTACAAGTGGGGGCTCTTTTCGGCTCATCTCCCTCACTACTTCCACCCTCCCTGATGATTGGGAGAGCTTTTTAAAACTTTGTTTCCAACAAGCTTTTATTTTATCTCTCTTCTGACAGCGGCAGTGAGAGAGAAAAAGAGAGAGTATGAAGAAGGGAGGGGGAGATGACAGTTCTAATCTTAGGTCTACTGAGTGTGATGAGATCTGTACCTTTAAGGCTATTAATGGGCAGAATTAAGAGAACCAGGAGAAGTAGAGGCCCAGTAGAGTTCAGCAGACAAACTGAACTGCAGGCTATGGGATGCCTCCTCATGTGTACGGAGAAACGCGAGGAGATCTCACTACAGACTATTATGCAGTGAAAAGCCCCAAAGTTAAGTGTTCCGTGTATAATGAGCTGAAATCTAAACTGGCACTATGCATCTCTCAGGGTTTTCTTGTCCGCTTTCACCACTGCTCACTAATCAACTATCCAGGTAAACGTTACACTTCCAGTCGATTGCAAAAGAGAGGGAACTGCAACATTCAAGAGGGATGGGAAGCAATATGAACTGAACATAATGATTGCCTTGACCTGAATAACCCAGGCTACCCAACCTTGTCAGATCTCATGAGCTAACCAGGGTCAGCTCTTGTTGGATTTGGATGGGAGACCACCAAGAAAGTCCAGGGTCATGATGCAGATCTGTACATCTCTTGCCTTGAAAACTCCACAGGGCTGCCATAAGTCAGCTATGGCTTGATGAGAAAAAAAGAAAGAAGAAATGACTGAGGAGCAATTGATTGCTTTTTTATCACTATCTCTCAAATGATGTTTACCTGAACTGGTGTGTAATAGCTTGTATTGTTCATATGTTCTCTTGAATTTCCTGGTGATGGCAACGCCCAGTCCGGACACAGCCAAACTAGATTGTGCTATAAGTAACTAAGCAGAATAGAACTGCCTTTGGGAATGGAAAAATCTAGAAAATAAATTATTTCAAAAGCACAATATACACCAACATGTGGCACTACCTCTGTTATTCCACATGCTGCTCCTGCCAGAACAATGACTTGATTGTGAAAAAGTGTGGAATCATCCACAATTAAGTACCCAAACATTTCATGATTAAGTGACAGAGATATTATGGCTTCTTTCAAACTTTAGTTTTATTCAAGAAAAGCAAGGTCCTATTTCTCTTTAAGTACATATACGAGAACAAATCAAGCATAACTGGTTCTCTGGTTAGAAAATAGAGATCTTCTCATTTCCTGGCACTGTAAACCGGACTGGAGGCAGCAAATCTAACTACAATGTCCCCTAGAAATAAAACCTCCTCTCCCACATAAAATAATCTTCCACAGGCAAGAACAAGCCACACTGCAGAACTGTGAAATTTAGTCAAAGGTTGAAAAAAACTCCAAAACCATTATTAACTGATGCAATTAACATGCCAAGTTCTACTGCTTCTCATAACATCAAGGAGACATCATAACTAGGTGAAATACAATACTCCATCGAGCTATTCAGAGACAGTGAGAGCAAGAGCTGCTGGTATGAATCAATCCCAATGCTGAACAAAAGCTACTTTTTGTGCCAAACCGCACAAAAAGTGCTGTGGTTCTGTGCTGAATGCCTACTTTGTGCCTGTGTGTGAAACCATAATGTGGTCCGACATTTACTAAAATATGGTTTGGAAGAAGAACATTGACCATGAACCCTGACAATGCCAGCTGACATATACTGTAAAACCAACAAGAATACTTGAGTCTGAAACAATCTTGGCTCTAGGTACAAGCCTCCACAGAATGCTTAAAAAGATCAAAGAGAGAAAAGGCAGCTTGTTCCTGTGGAGAAATAAGGCAGTACACTTGTGAAGAGATGCCTTCCAAATTCTTCACTGATCATGTGATAAAGATGCCACTGTGGCAAGGTTCTTACCACTGGAGGAAGAGAAGGAAAGCTTTAAAAGGGTCAACATCACATTATCAGTCTTTCTGCCCCACCCCACCCCCATCCCAGCTATGTTAGAACGCTGGTATTTCTTCATGTAGCAACTCAAAATAATGGCCAACACCATCTCATCAAAACTATCAAAAAACAGTGGGAAGGGAATCTAGTAGAAAGAAGCGAACAAGCAGTCGAGAAAGAGTAGCGTCCATTCTTTAACCACTAAACAACAGCAACGGAAGAAATCTCCCAGCAATTTAAAATAGCCAATGCTCTCTGTTTTGCTTTGTGTCTCACATACAGAGACACAAGCTTCCCTTTGCCATAAGAAAGGGAAATGAAATAATTGGCAATGATTTTTTTTTATTGTGCACTGACAATAATATGGTTTATTAAAAGGTGGGAGTACTAGTGGCTGTGTTGAGACTCAGTATCAACTGAACCAGCTTGTACAAACCCACAGGCTATAAGCACTTAATCGCAGTGCTTTGTTCCCTTGAACATGTGCAGGATGCCCAGTTTCTCAAGATAAATTAACATTCTTTTCCTTTTCAGGTTTATGGTTTAATAGTCTTGTGACTATCAGCCAAGGAAGGCTTTGGCAAGAAAGAGATTTCATAGAACCAGGAGGAATCTGAAGACAGACATTGAAGAAGCAGCACCTCTTTGATGTTTCCCTGTTACATTTCTGACATTCAAAGGATGAGAATTTAATAAAGTACCAGTAAATAACAATTCCCAAGAAATCTGCAATTCTACCAGAATTCTTAGCTCCTTCTGGTAAATTTGCTTTCCAGAGAAACATCTGGTGTAGCTACACAAGTCACACTGCCCTCCTGACTGCATAATAATACACAACATTCTGTGCTATGAATGCCAAAAATGGCATGTACCATTAAAAAAAATTCCTTGCTCCCATACCCCTCCCCAAAGCATTTTTAGCATTACCGACAGTAAAGCCACAGGGAACAAAGATGCACAGAGACACTAGGAATGGTCTCTGACAAACCTATAATTCCTGTTACTAGGAAAAGTTTTTCCACCAAAGAAGCATGTGCTCAAAGACCATCCTCTTCATCTGGGCATGTCTCAGGGCTGAACTCAGTAGTTGTCAAAACAGCTGTTTAAAAGAAGAAACCTCCAAAACCTGACGAGCAAAGTCATCCACTTTCCAAACATTTTCCTGAGGTCTCAAAGGGGCTGGGAGGTTCCTTTTTTGGCTGCTCTGATTCCTGCCAGGACGGGCACAACAGCAAAGACAGGCAAGCAGCATTATAGTTCAGACTGTGAGCGTGAGATGCGGGGGCCCTTGCGGATCTCCTTGCGCTTCTCCTCTTTTTTTCTTCGCTTCTCTTCCTCCCGGAGAGCCTTCTGGAATGTGTCTGCGCTGGGGAAAAACTGAGAACGAAAGGAATGAAACTCAGTCCGGTCAGATGGGCATGGAGATCATTTTTTCCCTCCAGCTTTGTGCAAAGTTATAGTAGCCTGGACTAGTTTATAGCTCCATCATTTTTGTGACCTCCAGGAGGCACAAATACAGCACTACGCCTGCGTATGAAAATACCTCTTGCTTTCTTCATGTTTCTTTCAGTTCAAGACAAAAAATGGACATAAAATGCTTTTTGAGGAAAAATCTATCTAAAGATAGTTTTCTGGTTAAGATGACATTTTTACTGTGCAGAAGAAGCATGTTATCTCTGCAGACAAAAATGCACACTTTTGAGAACTGCAAAACCAAGCATGTGTGTTAATATCATCTGGGTAGAAAAACTGACTCAGGGACATGAGGGGAAAACTTTAGGTGAAAAGGAGCTTTAGGTGAAAAAGAGCCACTCAACAGGGCATATAATAAAATACAGCCTGAGATTCTGCCACCAACATTTTATCCTGTCACAGAGCATCTGTACAACTTTGGCCAAATACCTCAGCTGCTTCTCTGCAAGAGGATGATAAATTACAACCCCTTATCTCAAACGTGCCCTAACAGAACAAATGCTGACTGAATGCTTCAAAACTAGGTTTCTACAGCCATCTGCTGAAGACTGAAAGTGGCATATGTATTTGCCAAAACACAGCACGCAGCACCCATCCAATAAGAAAATAAACTAACTGGGCCCCTGACAATAGATTCAGATGAGATGACACTATGAAGCTAAGCTGAGCATGCAGTGACTTCTTGTATTCAGAAGCAATGGTGGATTGTCAAGTCTGAAGGAACAAATACACAGATTATAGTCACAATGCTTTCCTTTGAAGGTTCCTCTTTGGATGGGACAATCCCAGTCCAGCTGAACATGGAAGGGACCATGCATTTAGCTGGTTGCGCAGGGTTGGTATGTTGCATTGGATCCCGTACAGTGTTACCAAAAACACAAAGCCTTCTGCTTTCAGAGAATGACTTCTGTGACTTCCTCCACCTGCAGTAGCCCCTTTACTTTAGGAACAATATTTTGGGAGGCATTTCAGGCTGCTGCAGGAGAAGGAAACTGGAAAAGTCATGCTTTGCATGTGGAAATATTTGCACTCATGGAAATGCTGTACTGGATCTGGCATTTTTCTGGCATTCTCAAACGTTTATTTCCCAAAACTAGGTAATCAGAAAAAGAAAAATGTAATAACTGACTCTTAGTTTATATTCTTACTTCAGAATGGTCTGTTTTAAAGGGGTTCCGGTAGTCTGGAGATTTCTCACTAATTCCCAGTTCCTGAGCCATCTGCAGAGGAAAGTAAATCAAAATACCAAAGATCAATTTCATTCCTATCTATATAATCTTCTTCTTCCCAGACCTTTAATCCTTTAAGTGTCCTGCAATCTTAATTTGGTGCATCAGTGCAAACCCCCAAAATGTGAGAAATGCTATCCCTTCCCTCCAAATCAAGATTTTGCATGATCCCATGTGGCGAAGGGGTTACACTCACACTACTCTCTCACACTACTCTGCGATTTAACCACCAGCTGAATATATTATCAGGGACAAACAGAGGCTACACCCACAAAATTCAGGCATTTGTATGATCAGCACATAGATGGGTGGGGCTGAGAGAGCTCCAAAGAACTGTGACAAACCCAAGGTAACCCAACTGGTGGGTGTTGGAGTGCACAGGCTAATTGAGTTCCCCAGATAAGCCTCCACAGCTCAAGTGGCAGAGTGGGGAATCAAACCCGGTTCTCCAGATTAGAGTGCACCTGCTCTTAACCACTACGCCACTGCTGTGTTTTTTCCATGTACGAATTCCAGAATATTGGAAGTAGCATTTGAGTCTTTATTCTCCTCCACTCATATTCCTTTGTCTACCGTATATACTCGCATATAAGCCAAGTTTTTCAGCCCTGTTTAAAGGCTGAGAAAAGCCCCCTCGGCTTATACACGAGTCACCATTTTCTATCCATCACAAGGAGGCTGGGGGCGGGGCGGGACAACCTCCCTGCCGCCTGGAAGCTGCTTGTTGCTGCCCTTTTGGAGGGTGAAGGGGGAACCCCGAGGCACCCTGGCTAGCTGGGCTTTGTCAAACCCGGGGTGGTAGAGGGAGCTCCTTATTTGGGCAGTGACATCAGGGGAAGTCACTGCCCAAATAAGGAGCTCCCTCTGCCTGCCCCTGGGTTTGACAAAGCCCAGCTAGCCGGCAGGCAGAGGGAGCTCCATATTTGGGCAGTGACTCCCCCTGATGTCACTGCCCAAATAAGGAGCGCCCTCTCCCTTCCTCACCCTCAGCTTATACCTGAGTCAATAAGTTTTCCCAGGTTTGATCAGTAAAATTAGGTGCCTCTGCTTATACACGGGTCAGCTTATACACGAGTATATATGGTAATTTCTGCAAGCCAGGATCTATGCTCACTTCCAGTAGCTCCTACTTGCTATCCATCCTAACAGAATAAATGATAGACAAAAGAAACCCACCCACCACACTGCCTTACCAGTCCTAGTACTTGTGAGTGGGCACCTTGATCAAATACACCTGACTGGTTGCAAAAGCCAATTCCCCAGCGGATCAGGTTGTTCCAGTTGGAGTTGCGGTCAAAGTAATGGTGTACTATCTTGGGAAAGCGCAGGACTACATCACCAAAAAAAGCTGTGTTCTCTACCACATGGGAATATGCTAAGAGAAAGAATAAATGAGAGAAAAAATAAGAACACACTCTCACTGGTAGACATCAAACCAGTCCCTTGTCTCCTGGAACCCAAAATTTCAGAGCAGATGATTGACTTTTTAGCAGATTTTAAATCCCCTGACCTGGATAGCCCAAGACTAGCCTGATCTCATCAGATCTTAGAAACTAAGGAGGGTCAGCCCTTCTTAGTATTTGGATGGGAGACCACCAAGGAAGTCCTGGGTTTCTATGCTGAGGCAGGCAATAGCAAACCTCCTCTGAACGTCTCTTGCCTTGAAATCCCCATAGGGTCACCATAAGTCAGCTGTGACTTGACGGCACAAAAAAGACTTTAAGTAACCTTTTTTCTCTCTTCAGGAATTAATTAAACATTTTCCTGTACCCTGCACTTGTAGGAGCAACAATAGGGATTTTAATCTACAGTAGCAACTGTGGTCACTTGCCCATGCATTCTTTGGCTTGGATGCTACTTGGAAGCAGGTGTTTCCCCCCAGCAACATGGTGCTTTCATGCCCCACTTCTGTTTTCCTCGACTTATCTGCAGTCTTTGCCAAACCTGTTTTGCTCAATGTTTTGGAAAAGGTAGAAATAAACCCAGGCTGGCAGTTATGTGGGCATGAAATACCAGATTTTCTAGGTCCTTCCCACACAACAGCCATTTTCTTTTCCCTGGTCATCACAGAAGCCTCTCCCACACCATCCCAGGGACCCTTTTTGAAAGTTTTATTTTAACAATTGGTAATTGTCATACCAAGATACTATTATCAATTATCGGCATATCAATTACCTTTAAAAAAACCAACCTTGGAAAAGTGACATGCAAGGGCACCATGAAAACTAGATGAGGAAGAATATAGAAAAACCCTCTATCTGGAAGCCCATGTGTCCCCACCCTGTATTGGCAGCCACAATAATACAAGGACTTCCATACATTGTCACGTGTGGAAAAGTTCTGTTAGCATATTTTAACTACTCCAGATTAAGCTACCCCAAGTAAGAGAGTGCAATCTTGTGTAGATAACATTTGAAAAGAGAAGTCTTAGCGAAACTATTTCAAATGCTCACATCCCAAACTGGTGAGTTATATGTCACAGGCGGGGGAAAAAAGTTAGGCTGGAAACCAGCAATCTTATTCAAGCAAACACTATTTTTGCATTTATTTGTTCAAAGGACAAAGTTTTAAAAGTTAAAATTTCTTGCATTACAGGATAAATTGACTGTATGTGGCTACAGTCAATATTTGTCTCGGAACCAGAAGTGGTATTTAAGGGTCTCTAAAGGTCTCATGGATGATAAAAATAACTTGAGAAATGGAATGGGGAGCAAGGGGAGAGACCAGTTACTAGTTTCCATACTTCAGTTAATAGCAACATCTCTAATAAATATTGAAAATAAGGAGTTCCTTTTAAAAAAATCTGTAATGATCACAAACACTTTCTGTGACATGGAAACAGGCAGACAAATGTCATGCACAAAAATAAGTGGAATGTTTGTTTCTTCAGTCAAGAGGCCTGAAACTTGCTTTTTAAAAAAAAGGGGGGGGGGCTATATTACCATGAGAATAAATGCAACTATTGCCACTCATCATAACTCCACATCTGCCTGCCATAAAAAACACAAATTTTCTCCTTTCCTTATTGCAGTTTTTTAAAAGTCTTTTGTGGGAAGGGCACACTTTATAGAGCCACTATTTGAGGGCTTGTTCATTTTTAAAGGATTTTTAGCATGTTGCTTTTTAAAATGCTTTCATGGGTAAATGGCACCACAGTTTTGTGGCTGAACAATATGGACTTCCTTAGCTACTGCTTATTTTTACCATCATTAAAAGAGCCTTTAAGTATCTGCCTTTCAGTTTACAAATCTGCTCATTTTCTTCTGAGGTTGACATCTTCATGCATATAGCATACAGTGCTGACATCCCTGCAGCATGTGGCATAGAGATTTTTATCAGGATCCGAACACCAAGGTACCAGGCTCATGCAACCCACACCCTCCCTAATCAACAATACTAGCCCAGTCCAAAAGCAATAATTTTCCATTGCATTAACAGGAGGAATAGCCAGATTCTGTTCTGCTTCATGTACCATATGCTATGCAGCCCCACTTGGCTCCATTCCCATCTCAAGACCTTTACAAATATCAGAAATGATGACACACAAGAACAGAAGTGACAGGGGTGGCTGAGGAAAAGGAGCTAAAAAGGCAAGGGAGCTGTAATGCAATAGCTGCTCACAGTTGCAGGCTTAAAGGGATACATAATGATGGAAGGGGAAACTAGGCTTTAGAAGGAAAAAAACCCACCATCCTTCAGCTTCTCATCCTGAGGGAAAGGCCCATCTGGCGGGATGTCTGCTGCGATAAGTATTGCCCGTGAATCTTCAAGTACCTGCACATTGCAAAACAAAGTAATTCCAGCTTACTTCTGCTCCTGCCAAAAGCACCTTCCCCCCAACTCCAGTGCCAAAAATCCTCCTTTTCAGTCCCCTCCAGCACTCCTCTTGGGGTTGTTGTTGTTTTGTTTTGTTTGTTTGTTTGTTTGGGGGGGGGGGTTTCCCAAGCAAATGATCCTGGAAACTGAACTTGTTGACCAAGCAGACAGGGGCCAAAGAAAACTGGCAAATGAAAATAGCCTTGATTACCTTCTTCTTATGATGCTAAGTCCACCATAACACAATCCAACCAAAGTTCCAGCTGTGCTAGCATGGTATATAGCTCTTAATTTACAAACCTGTCAAATGCCAGCTCAATACCTTCTTTATTTGCTTAAACTCAGACACCCAACTTTAGTCTAAACAAAAAACACTCACTGTCACTTCAGGGGGGGACGGGACCCCTCAGATCCATTCCCTAGCAAATTTTTAGAGAATGGCCCTCCTTTATGAAACAGACAATGTAAGCAGCCTCCCACATACTATTATGCACAGATAGCATTGGTAAGGCAGCACTTGCAGTGAATTTTAAGCACAGACCAACCATGCCAGCAGGGTTGATGGGAATTGTAGTCCATGAACATCTCAAACCCCAGAGTTGGACACCCCTGCCCTATGGTTTTGTAAGGCCCACACTAATCTTCAGAACATACACTAAACACTAGGGAATTGCTAACTGGCAGATTCTCAATTTCCCAATTCCTCCTACCACCAACCCAGATGCAAGAGGGCTGTGTGGAGAAAGTATTGGGTCCTAAATCTGCCGCTATCAGAACTTTCTGGAATCACCCTGTCCCATAGTTAGGGCTATCTGCTCTAATCCAGATAGCTCTGACTATTGCTATTAACTTCACAGCAGTGTTTTGGGGGCTACTCAGTTAACTTCCAGCAGTAAACATCCTGCTCAGTTGTGAAAAGGCTTACTTTGAATAGGCCCTTGAGCATGATGTCTATGATCTTGTACTGCTGGTTGACATCGTTGAGTTCAATGAGGTTCTTTAGCGCATTCATCTGGTCTTTGCGCTTCACTTCAAACAGCTTCTTATCTGCAACCTGGGTTAAGGATACACATGCAGAATATCCAAAATCCTACCTCTCAACCTAACACAATCCTCTCAAGTTGTTTTCCTTTCACATTGCGTACCTCCAAAAATATGCATTCCCAAAAGTAACTTCAGCAATGGCTTTTAATCACTGCATCAAGTTTCACAAGGACATACCAATGGCTTGAACTCAGAAGGTCTCGTGTTGTTCTTTTTACCAAAAATCGCATTCAAAAACTACTACATGGGAACTGCAAACTATTACATGGTTTGTGTTAAAGATAGTTTAATCTACAAATACATTTAGAGAATTTTGTTAAAATGACTATTGACCAAGACAGCAGTCAAAATACATTTAATCTTCCAATAAACGAATACAATGGTATAATGATCAAGATTTAATTTGTACATTTTTACCTTTTTTCCTCAACCTTTTCCAGTTTGTGTTGGATTGTGTGTGGTTTGTAGATTTATTTTATCCTTTTTTGTTATATATCATTATAGGTCACTTCAGAAAACTACAAGAAGTACCACATGTTACAAAACTGCTATGAAGACTTCATTTTGCAGAGGTTGTTCAGGACTTTCAGACCCAGAATGGCTCTCCAATCACTTTGGCAGGTGAAGAACATGGAGTAGATACTGCCAGAGCAGAGGTCTGCAACCTCTCCAGATGTTCAATTGGCCATACTGGCAGGGGCTGATGGGAATTGTAGTCCATGAACATCTGGAGAGCCACAGGTTGCTGACCCTTGTGCCAGAGGAAGACTTCTTCTCAGATCTGTAGATGTACTTGGACATAGCCTTCATTTTATCTCAAGGCTCCACAAGGACCTGGTCTAATGATGCTCCATAACCTATCACCCTGAAAAAGATAAGCAGCCACAAAGGCTTTCGAACAAAGAACCGCTTGCCAAGCCCCCAGCCACAGATTTCTGTGTGCCAGGGGAACATGCCATGGCTCGCAACAAAAGAACTAAAGCATCAAGCCTAGCATTAGCTGCAAAAGAAGAGGCTTTCAGAATGTGGTTAGTACCTCAATAAGGCATCAGGGAGTCAGGGAGTAGCTGAAGTAATTTGTGTGCCCAGACTATGGCCACCCTGGACACTATAGAAGCAGTAGTGAATGCTTCAACTGCCATAGCTATGACATAGCTATAGGGCACTCTTTAGGGCAAATTCAGATCTTTTTTCAGTCCCTGAGGTAGCCTTTGCCATCTTCTGAGACTAATCCCCCTGACTGTATGGCAGCTACTGGAGCATGCATCATGAGTGCCTTGAGCAGCCTGTTTGCAAACTCAGGCAAGGCATACATCTTTTTTACAAAGGGTGGGAAATGCTCAATGGTTGTGGGTTTAGCCCATTTCAGTTTTTTTCAAAAAATATAGGAAATGGAAACAAATTTTCAGAACCCTCAAAAATGGGGAAGAACTCTTTATTCCCCTCTAATATGCCTGTTAATGTGGGGTTAGGAAGAGGAGGGTTCCTAGTTTGGGGTCCTTTCCAGCAGGTCTAAAGTGGTTAAGGTTTTGACCAGGAGATCCTGCAGGTCTTCCTGTTTGAAATATTGAGGGACTGTTCTGGAAATTCAACAGGTGCAGTCTCTTCATTCGATATGAACTCTCCCTCCACCCTCCATTGCCTTCACTAAGGTCAGTCTCAGTGTCAGATGGCACTTCAGTTCTGAGGTGTTTATCTTTCCCCAGACTTCTGGATGGCTTCTCCCTGTGGGTATCAGCCTCCCTGTGGGTCTCTCACTGGGGGATTAGTAGAGGGGGAGAAGAGGAGGGACAGGGGATGACCTACCATTAAGTCTGGATTATATACTATCTCTAGGACAGACAGCCACCATCTCTTCCCACAGGGTCTGCCTTATAAGCTCTCTCTGATCCTCTGAGTAACGTTCCCAGGGTCATGAGTAGAAAGTCATGCAGTGTCCCTCTGGTAAGCTCAGGAGTAGGAGCAGGACTGCAGGATCTTCTGGAAGAAGATGGCACCTTGTGGTCCTGGTCTAAAATAGTGCAAGTCGATGTATTAGGCAGCAAGATGGCTCCTGTCATTTCTCCCTGCATGGGAGACATGCAGCGCTTCTTTTTGGCACGGGTTCTCTGCCTCTCTTGCCTTTGGGGCCATGCTGTTGCCACCTGCGGGTTGACCAAGCCAGTGGTAACCAGGCAGTGAGTGCTCCTTGGTGGCTCACTTTTCCTCAGAGCAGAAGACAGCGGGGAGGCTCTTCTGCCTGTAGTGAAGGCTCTGGTCGATTCCCCATGGTCAATTAATCACGTGATGCTCATGTGAAATATCAAGGTTTCAGCAAGAAACACACACACACCCGCTTAACTGCCAAGTAAGGATTCATCCTGGTTCTGGCACTCCTTCTCCCCCTTATGTGTTTTTTAAGAACCTGCATGGAAGTGCACCTTTTCAAAAAAAACATGTGCTGAAGCCGGATCAGTGGGGAGGATCAGGGGACAGAACCTAGGTTTATTTTCCCACCATAGGGGGAAGCCTTCCAGCCAATCAGAGCGCAGAGTGCAGTGGGCTGTGCACAATGCATGCGCAGCCCTTTTTTTTGTTTCACGCCGGAGGCAGCCGCCTCCAGCGTGAAACAAAAAAAGGGCTGCGCATGCATTGTGCACGTTGAAACATGGCTGCATGGAATATGATTTCTGTGCCAACTGTACACTAAAATTAGACTTTCATGCCAGCGCAGCTGCATGGGTAAAGAGTGCCAAAAAAGTCGAAGCCACTTAGTGCTAAAAACAGCTATCATTCCCGCTCCAACACAATAGCCAATCAGAAGAAAGCTGCTCCCCACACAGGTAGAGAAATTCTATCTACGTATGTGCGTGGTGATGTAGCGGCACAAAAAAAAAGTTTTTTTAAAAATTCCTGCCCCAACACAGCGCCACAGCCAATCAGGATGAGGAAGAACGGAGCCACTGAGCAGATCACGCATTCGATCGCGCAATCGTGGGAAGTGTTGCATTGCTCGAAACCGTGCTAGACAGCAAGGTATGGAGGGAGAAACCACAATGAAAAGGTGCTGTTTCTTTTGAAACCTGGTTGTATCCAGCTTTAATTTCTCAGTGGGGAAATCACCTCTGTTTCCCATGTTTTTCCTTGGCATGGCCTTAAAGGGCCAGTATAAAAGTCTTCCCTAAGTCTTCTGGTGAGCAGAGAGAAAAATGGAGGTAGGATTATGAGAAAATAGGGAACAAAGATAAAAGTAAATGTAGAAAGGTTAAAGGAATAGAGAAAAAAGATAAGATAAACAGCAGAGAGTTAGAGCCTAGCTTTAGCCCTGCTCTCCCTATCTGAGGAAGGAAAAGAATTGAAGGGGGGTGACGCCCAACAGGAAGATTAAGAACATTTTCTTCTGCCTCCCTATTGGGAATCACCCGCCTTCAAGATGTCTTCCTATCTCAGTGGAGAACACAGGGAAACTCATTTGATATTTGGATCCATGAAGAGAGATGTCTCAAGAACAGAGAACTGATCATACAGAATGTAGCTTACCTTGGAAAAGCAGGCTCTTAACAATACCTCTTTAATGGCAACCACTTCTATCCATTTGTACTTTAGACAGAAAGACCTGGAAATACAGTTAATGCCTTATTTAGGATTAGACACAGACGTTTTTCAAAGGTTACTGGTGGAATCAGTGGAAAACATGAACTTCTGGATGCTGTCAAAAGTCTGTACTTACAATCTTATATAATTTGTTCATGTGCTCATTAAAGAAAAAAATCAGTGTACACTGACAATATATGCACACATAAATATAAATCTATATTTTCCAAATCTAATATAGTTTCTTCTCCCTTCCCTATTGATCATAAATGAGATCCTGCTGAATTAACACACACTCATTCATACCTATATCCTCCCTTCAAAAGCCACAACTCAGACAACAAGAAAAGGATACAGATTTCTAATCCTGAATCTGGGTTTTGATTTTCAGCTGTGATATCTCTAGATAATATCAGCATCAAGAGAAAAGTGCAAACTTGAATACAATCCATTGTTGAAGTCCTAGAATAGACAGAAAAGAAGGGAATGAATGACAAATATGCTGATCATTTTCATGATTCAGGAGAACACATACATGCGTCCTGGGCTCCAGGTCATACCCCAAAGGATAATTTTACATGTATGCATCGCTGTTATTAGACTTTAACTCCTGCCCCCCAGCCATATCAACCACACAATCTGTTTTCTAGTTATGGTAGCTAAGAGGGTTTATCTACAGTTCTCTATTGCTATAAAAGGGTTGTGCATGAAACCAAAACATATGATTCATAGTATGGCCAATTAACTAAAATGGATTCCAAAGTACCAAGACCACAAGAGACCTAATGCAGCAAAACAGCATTGCACTTACCTGTAACTGTTGTCCATCAAGTGGTCTTTTGTGCAGGCATACATAGTGACCATGCATGCACAGGCCTGCCACAGAGAAGAGTGACAAGCTTTTCTCTGAGTTCCTGCAATCTCCAAAAAGCTCCCTCCCTCTTGAGCCGTGGGTGGGAGCCAAAATGGTCACAAAATGGTAACGGCCACCAAAATGGTCACAAGGGCTGAAGGGGAGGGAGCCATCCTCTCTGTTCTTCAACTGCTGCCTCAGACCAAGTTCTTCAGACAGGTAAGTTAACCCCTACCAGTGTCAGAGTGGTGAAGGAAGAGTCCACAGCAGGGAAGGAGGGATGCACAGAAGACCACACAGTAATTTACTATCAAAGACCAACAGTAAATTTACAAAGATCAACCTTCCATTTCAACAGCCCACAGGGAAAAACCGTTTCACTTGCTTCCATAAGATTTTCTCATGGAAGCCTTATGAGAGTAGATGTGCAACAGAAAATCAGAGTGAGACCAAATTTCCTGCATGGAACAGTCACCACATGAGCGAACCAGCCAAGTAGTGAAGCATCAGTAAATAGCTTCAGGCCATATGTGGGGGCCCTAAGGTGAACCCCTTTCAAAAATTACATTGAGTACACCATCACAACCAAGATCTGAGAGATATAGGAATTGGTGGTCTCGAACTGGGTGGAATTTATGCAGAAACCAATTCTGCAGTGTCCGCATTCCCAGTCTGCCATGTACGACCACTGCTGTGGTGAAGGCCATCAACCCCCAAAAGCCATTGAATGGTAATGAGCATCTGAAACCCGCTACAATTGAAATCTCCGAAGACTGTCCAAACTCATCCTTGGGGAGAGGATCTGATGCTTTGCCAGAGATTTCATCTGAAGTTCCCAACAATTCCTCAGAAATGCGGACCAGTAAGTGTTGACTTCCATACGGTAAGGCCCAACTGTCTCAAGAGTTGAGGCAAGTAAGCATCTAATATGGAATTCAGCAAGTAATCATGGGTAGATGCAATCATGAACTCCTAGTTGTCAAAATTCCTAAAAACGTAAGGTTGCCACATAGGAATTTTAATCCCCCCCCCCCCCAGTTCTATGGAGGTCCAGTGCCTCATGCAGAGATTATTTTTTTATTTATTTAGTTAGTTATTTATTTATTTATTTATTTATTTATGGGTTTTCTATACTGCCCTACCCCCGAAGGGCTTTGGGCGGTGAACAACATAACTTCATAAAACACACAATAAAAACCCATTAAATTAAAACCCAGTGGTCAGAATAAAACAGCGTCCAGCAATAAAATCCCATTTTAAAACCCTCCCAAAGAGGGGGAAAGAAAGTTAGGGCCCTTAGATGGCAAAGGGACCCCATGGGAGAGTAAAGGGGGCACCTATCAGCAGCTGGACACTCCAAAAGCCCAGTGGAACAACTCAGTCTTACAGGCCCTACGGAACTCACTAAGATCCCACAGGGCCCGGACAGCTGGAGGAAGAGTGTTCCACCAGGCAGGGGCCAGGGGCGTAAAGGCCCTGGCCCAAGTGGAGGCCAGCCACATCATTGAGGGGCCGGGGACCACCAGCAAATTGGCCTCTGCTAAACGCAGAGGCCGAGTAGGGACATATGGGGTAATGCGGTCCTGAAGGTACGAGGGTCCCAGGCCGTGTAAGGCCTTAAAAGTCAAAATAAAAATATATTGGTTAGTAGGAGGTGGAAGCACTTCACTCAATCCTCCATGCTGAAGCAGAAGAAGCATGCACTACTGCTGAGGCACAAAGGAAACTGCAAAACAGATGGCGCTGGCTAGTGAGAGAAGATCTGTTGGACCATTGGGAGTCTGTAAGTCCAGACTGTGAAGAGATGCCATTAAGCAATGATTATGCTGTATGTAAGACAAATTTTACAATGAGGAAATAATGAGTACTCTAAAGCTCTTTATTCTAGCAAAAACAAAGCAAGGTGTAGCAGTTGAAAATGAGCAAAAAATACAAAATGTATACAAATGCAAGAAATCCATTTTAAGGACTGCATAGATCATTTGGAACGAAGTCTTCTCTTGCACGCTCTTCACATTACAGGAGCTGGTTCCTAATTTTTCCCATTCAAGAAGGATTACATTTGGTGAAGTGATATGAAGATATTCAAGAGTTCTTATTTCCTCTACCATTAGGGGAGGGAAGAGTAGATCACAGCTTTTTATAAATCATATGTCTTAGGAACAGTTATCTGGTGGCAAACTTCCAGCAGATTATTCAAACTTCCTGATAACTGGAATTCTTGGAAAGAATCCTGGACCCATGGACCTTGGATTAATCTTGAAAAATAATATGTTCATAAGAAAATATGCTTATGCAAAGCAAAGCAGAACTCCAATGGCAAAATTCCAGCACAAGCTTTCACACATATGCAAGATCACTTAACATTGATCAATCGTGCCTTAAACACTCTTTAGAGATCCCAACTACACAACCTTGATCTGAAAATGTAACACAAGCCCCAGAGATATTAGCAACAACAATGAAAAGTAGATATTACGAAACATAAATTATGCCAGAGAAGAAGTAGTCATACTTGCTGGGGTAGGGCAGCAGCTTGAAGAGAAGTGAAGGAAAGAATCCAAGAATTCTAGAATTCAAAATGTTCAGGAACAGGCAGGCATAAACATTTCTCTTGAAAAGGAAAGTCTACTCCTCCCTCATTTGACTCCTCTTTCAGCAAGAATCACGAATAAAAGATAATTATATAATAGTTGAACTGGTTGCATTGCACACATCACATACCAAAAGCCCTGAAAAATGTAATAACGAACTTAGGCTAGGAGAAGCGTATTAGCCTTCGAAATTCAACGCAGCAAAATGTGTTCACCACTAAGACAAAAATCGAGGAGTCAGGACTGAATACAATCCTTCGGACTTTTGTCCAGAACAGTTAAGGTAAGAATATATAGGTTTCTATGCTTTGGTCATCCGCAAGGACATAGCCCAAACAAATATACAGAAAAACAGTAGAAAGTCTTACTTTGTTTGAAAAGTAAGTGCCGGGCAACTAAAAATCTTGCTGCCCTTATCTCACCATGGCACAGAGTGGCAAACTCACGACATGAGTTCAAACTCAACAGAAGTTGGTTTCGGGTAGCTGGCTCAAGGTTGATTCAGCCTTTCATCCTTCTAAGGCTGGTAAAATGAGTACCGAGCTTGCTGAGGATTAACTGTAGATAACTGGGGAAGACAATGACAAACTACTCTGTAAGCATCTTAACACTATCTATACCTGTTCTCAGGGAAAGATGATAATGCAGTCGTGCATGCTTCACAGAAAGTTGCAGCAGCGCACGATTGCATTGTAAAGTAGGGCAGATTCTCGTTAAAGATTAAAGAAGCTTACTTACGCGCCAGCTTCGTCGAAACTATTATCACGCGATTAAGGCGCTATGTTTACCATTGCTGTAGTTTTCTACAGTTGCATCCACCATTTTGTTTCCCGTGGCAGCATGGAGCCCGCAAAATGGTGGCCAGAACAGAAGTGCTGCTATACAGCAGTCTGGAGCATTATACATGATCTTTTACCAAAGTTTAACAATGCAAACTTTAATCTAAAGAGAATCTCAGGGAGGAGGGGGAGACAGGAATATATAGCGGTTTGAGCTACATCTCCACACATCTTTCCCTGAGAAAGGGTATAGTATATGGAACTTTTTCATAACTATGTAATATGAATTATTTTAACAAGGAATCCTATTTTAACAAGGAATCCTATTATAAAATTATGCCAGTGAGAAAGTTGAGTTTTAAATAATGTAAGTAATTAAGTAAATACTATTTATCCTACTTGGGAAAACATGCAGGATTTGTAGTATCTAGATTTGTTACTTCTTGTCAAAAGCTAGTATGAATCTGTGCATTAGTTTTATACCATGCATCCAAGTTCCACTGTAATCAGTAGAATAATTTAAGAGTTTTAATATTTAAACATTTTTGTGTATCCTTTGCAAGATTTAAGGCCAATGTATGACTATGGATGGCAATTTATTTACAGTTATATTATTAAATTTAATCTTTGCCCTCAAAAAAGACTCAAAGGCAGTTAAAACTGTATTGAGTTTTGTACTGTATTTGCTTTTAACAACCAATTTTAACAATCCTCTAGGAAACCATTTTTCCCAATCGTTGATGTTTTTGTGATTGAGATTTGGGGGAAGTTTTATTGAAGCATAACAATTAAGGACAGAAAAATGAAAGACCTCTCCCCCCCTTTTTTTACAAAGAAAGGTCAAAAATCCAATGGACAATTTGAGAATTACAAAGCAGTACTAACTCCCTGACAGGCTAACCATCTAGTTAACAGTGTAAGGAGCACACAGTCAACGCCAGCGATAGTTTGTAGAATAGAATAGAATAGAATAGAATAGAATAGAATAGAATAGAATAGAATAGAATAGAATCTTTATTGGCCAAGTGTGATTGGACACACAAGGAATTTGTCTCCGGTGCATATGCTCTCAGTGTACATAAAAGAAAAATACATTTGTCAAGAATCATAAGGTACAGCACTTAATCATAAGGTACAGCACTTAATGATTGTCATATAGGTCTAGTAAGCAATCAGGAAACAATCAGTAGTAATGAAAACATAAAATGTAAAATCATAAAATAAAATAAAATAAAATAAAATAAAATAAAATGTCAGCACAGGCTATAGTCATACAGTCATAAGTGGGAGGAGATGGGTGTAATATGGGAATGATGAAAAAAAAAGTAGTGCAGTAATTTATATAATAAAGTATAATAAATAAATAGTTTAACATTATCGCAGGGAATTATTTGTTGCTCGCCTGGAATAGAGTGATGGCATCTCGGGAAAAAAAACTGTTCTTATGTCTAGTTGTCTTGGCGTGCAGTGCTCTGTAGCGATCAAGTAGAGGGTGTAAGAGTTGAAACAGTTTATGTCCAGGGATGCGAGGGGTCAGTAAATATTTTCACAGCCCTTTTTTTTTTGGACCCAGCAGCAGTATACAGGTCCTCAATGGAAGCAGCAGGTTAGCAGCAATTGTTTTTTCTGCAGTTCTGATTATTCTCTGAAGTCTGGTGTCGATCTTGTTGGTATATTGCAGGTAACCAAACCACACAGTTATAGAGGTGCAGATGACAGACTCCAATGATTCCTTCAGTAGAACTGTATCAGCAGCCCCTTGGGCAGCTTTGAAGCTTCCTGAGTTGGCTAAAGGTGTTAACATTCTTTGTTGTGCTTTTTGATGACATTTTTTGAGCTATTAGGTGACCGGTATTTTAGGTCATGAGATATGATGGAGCCTAGAAATGCTTAAAGGTCTCTACTGTTGATGACTTGTGTTGCCTAGGCATTGTGAGAGGAGGTAGGATGGAGTGGTTTCTCCTGAAATCTACCCGTACCATTTCTACCGGCTCTTAAGTGTGTTCAGTTCTAGATTGTTCCAGTGGGTGTTCACCATCGCAGTGCTGTAGTTGTTCAACCTCCCGCCTGTATGCCTCGATCGTTGTTCTCCAATGAGACCAATCAGTGTTGTATCATCTGCAAATTGCTGTATTTTACCAGATGGATCGCTTGAGATGTGCAGTCATTGGTATACAGAGAGAAGAGAAGTGGTGAAAGTACACAGCCTTGGGGGCCCCCCCTGCGCTCATTTTACAGGTGTTCTGATGTAATTTTTTCCCTTCTTAGCTTCACCTGCTGTTTCCCTATCTGTTAGGAAGCTTGTGATCCACTTCCTAAGGCTAAATATGTGCTCACCAGGTACTGCTAGCTGATTTAGTTTGGTTAGAAGAATGTCCCCAAGGCCCGATAGTATTGAATGCTGAACTAAAGTCGTAACAAAGAGGACCCTTGCAGTGTAGCTAGTCTTTGGCGATTCAAGATGCTGTGGTGGATATAGTGCAAAGCCATATTAACAGCATCGCCTGTCGACATCTGCTTTGCTCCGGTATGCAAATTGGGATCCTATGGATGGTTTTCAAATGGTACGCTATCACTAGCCTTCAAAAGTTTTCATAACTACAGATGTTAGATAACTGGTCTGTAGTCGCTTCAGTTCCTTGATGGAAGGCTTCTTTCCGGCACTGGGACGCAATAGTGGGAGTGTTTGAATGGCGGAAGGAACATAGCACATCTCTCAGTGACGCTTTGTTGAAGATTTGGGTGAAAATGGGTAGTTTCCACATTGGACAGCAACAGACTTTGGCGTACAGCAAGAAGGTGTTATCTTGTCTGGGCCTGGTGCTTTTCTTCCAGGCTTCTGTTGTCTGTGGAAATAGATCTTTGCACTTCCTTCTGAGATCACCAGGGGTTGTAAACCCAATGAAATGGGTTCAGTTGTAGGAAGTTTGGCTATTGTTGGTGCTTCTGGAGATAGAGTAAGTTGTAGAGAAAGGTGACTGTGAGATTGTTTTCAAACCTACAGTAGAAACACATTCAGGTCAGCTCGCCAATTGCTGATTTCCTTCAGCTTGGGAAAAGGTGGTTTGCTGTAACCGCAGGTGATATTTTTTGAGAGTTTTCCACATGTTTGCTGTTTCCGGTTTGGTGAAAAAACTGATTTTTTAGCTTTTCAGAGTAGTTTTCGTTTTGCTGCTCTGATCTCCTTTGTTAATACATTTCTGGCCTGATTATACAGTTGCATATTTCCTATCACCCTTCTGTAGGCCTCTTCTTTGGAACGGCTTCAACTGCTTTAAGTTTAGCTGTGAACCAAGGTTTGTTGTTACTATATATACGCCAGTTCCTGGTTGGTATACAAAGATCTTCTGCTGCAGAAGCTGAGCACATATGATATTACAGCATTCTGGTGAGTTCATCCAAATCTGCAAAAGAGGTGTCTTTAAAAATATTCCAGTCTAGTACAGTCAAGGCAAGCTCTGCAGCTTTAACTTTGCCTCCTTCAGTCCAAGTTCTCACCGATTTAGTTATTGCCGTTTTGTGGTTTTTTAAATCTTTTGTTTGTAAGCAGGCGTTACAAGGTGAATCAAGCGCAATGATCAGAATCGCCTACAGCTGCTCGTGGTAAAGACCGATAAGCATCTTTCAGTGTTGTATAGCAGTGGTCTAAGATATTCTTGCCTCTGGTGGGGACAGTTGACATGCTTAACGTATTTTGGCAGCTCTTCCCTTAAGTTTGCTTTGTTGAAATCTCCGCAAAGTGTCATAATAACCAGTGAATCAGGGTATTTTGGCTTCAGCCATTCCATAATCTGGATCGGCTATGGGAGTCTCTTAATGCCTTTTTTTTACAGACGCTTGTGGATGAACGTAAAACCAAAAAAGAACAGAACCAACTGAATTTATCTCTCGAGGGGAATAAAAGGGTTTGCAATTAATAAGTAAGGACCTCCAAGTTTTCATCACAGAATCTTTTGAATTGCATTGTTATGTCCTGATCACCAGCTTTTGTTGATGCGTATATACATAATCCTCCTCCTTTTTTCTTCCCTGATAATTCCTGCAATCCTGTTCGCAATTCGTAAATATCTGAAACCCCGGGTATGCACGCAGCATATTATCACTTCCAATGCTCTCATTTAGCCAGGCGTTTCAGTAAAGCATAGGGCAGATGCGTTTGTAAAAATCAGAATTTGCATCTGTTTAAAAGAAGTATTCTCACTCTATCTTGTTGGCAAAGTGAGCATAAATTGGTGTAAGAAAGCATTTGAAGGAGCTGGGTTTTTTTAATTCCCTTATTCCTTAGTCTATTTAAAATTCCCGCCTTTACCTCTTCTGCCTCTCGTCACTTCTGTGCTTAGTTTTTTTGCTGATCTCGTTGTTGCCGGAAATACAAAGCCTGCCTCCTGTGCTGAAATTCCTGGTTGTAAAGATCCTGTTGTTGCCGGGAAATGGCTGCCTCCTTCTGTGCTGAAATTCCCTCCGTGGTTGTAAAGACAGATAGGGTAAAGTTGCAGAGAGCCACTCCTTAAGGAAACGCTCTCTAATTCTTTTTTTTGTAAGCGCAGAAGGTCTCGTGGAGTATGAAATTCGGCGTTGTAAATTGCAGGAAATAGTAGAAAATGTAGAAGCCATTTGAGAGCATTCCACCTGAGGTGCAGCCTCAGTGCCGGGCTTCATCCTTTGCGGCTGCTTCATTGTACTGAAGTCTGCAGGAAGTTAGGGCTGGACTCACAGAGGATAATAGCCATACCTCTCCCTCCGCCAGTTTACATCACTGTTTGTCCCTCTGGCACAAGACCTTCTTCTTAAATGGGCAATTGGAATGAAAAGGGTAGAAGCAAATAACTGGGGGGGGGGGGCTTTCTGGCCACCCAGCTGTCCCTTGTTCCCAGATCAAAGATGAAACCAGCATCTTAACAGCTACAAGTAGAAGTAGTAGCTTTAGAGAAGTTAAAATATGAATTTAGTTTGGAAAAACAGTCCTCCAGCATTTTATCCCTGGTCCAATCCCCTCTCCTGAAGCATGACTGTAAATAAAATTAAAACTGTCAGGAGTTCCCATTGCAAAGCAACTATGTCTCATCAACTTGTGCTCTGAAGCAGTTCGGGCAGCCAAATCTCACACCAGAAGTCAAGATGCTCTCTTCAGAATTGTATTGGTCACTCAATATAGACTCTTTATTCCTAATCTCACTTCTCTTTTGCTATCTTCACCTATACTTCTCTTCCACCTGCTATAAGGCAATACTAGAATTCTGCTTCCTATAGGGAGAACTATGGGAGCAGCAGGGCAGAGGCACATTGTCTTTTCAACAAATAGGTACTATTTCCAATATAAATTTTGGCAACTCCAGGATGTCATGGACCTGTGCTTAGACGTGGGAAATGCAGGTTCAAATCCCCATTTGGCCATGAAGGTCATTGGATGGCCTTTGGACCCACCACCCTTCCCTCAGCCTGACTTTCCACAAAGAATTGTTAAGAAGTCAAGAATTGTGAAGCACTTCATGCACCTGAATTCATCAGCACACTAAGAAGCCAAGTTAGTCTGCTGAAGCAAAATCAAACAAAAATCTAGGGGCGTCTTGAAAAATAACACAATTTATTTCTGCATGAACTTTTATGAGTTTTTATCAGATTTTATGGATGTACACTTTTTCAGATGCATGAAGCTCACAATAGCTTATACTGGAATAAGGTGCCACAGGACTTCTATTTAAAAAGCTTGTGTGTGTACGTGTGCACATGTGTGTTAGAACTAGAAGAGCAACATTTTTCATTTAAACAAACCTGAAACCCTCTCCTGGAGCTGAGAGGGTGAACATCCAACATA
This sequence comes from Sphaerodactylus townsendi, assembly GCF_021028975.2. Lineage (NCBI taxonomy): Eukaryota > Metazoa > Chordata > Lepidosauria > Squamata > Sphaerodactylidae > Sphaerodactylus > Sphaerodactylus townsendi. The sequence continues at coordinate 41,557,248 of NC_059430.1, read as the reverse complement.
TTGATATTACCCAAGCGGCATTCTAAAAAGCTCAACTGTCGGATTACCATTTGCATTCTGCTGTTCCTACAATTCCAAAGCAGCAGTAACCACACAAGTAGGACATAAACCTGTCAGAATGTAGGTGATGAAAAATCACAGAAAGCACCACTGAATGGCCTCATCTTGCAGTCTGTTTTTCAGCACAAAAGCAAAGAATGTGAGAAAAGCAGAAAAGAAAAAATTAACACTACAGTGTTTCTTGGGGGGGGGGGGGGGCTTATAAATACTCCCCGAAGATGTGAGGAATTTGTGAGAACCTAGGCAAGAGCAAGACATCTGAATGGTACAAAAAGATTGAATACTCAATTATAGCAGCAGCAACACATTCACAAGGCAGTCTGGGAAGAATGTGAAGATGTTTGAGAACATTTATTAGAGCAGACTGCAAGATTATCCAGGGCTTTCTTTTTCAAGCATGATTCTTAAACATTAAAGATGAAACTGAGTCACTGCAAGAATGCTTATGAATTCTACGTTTCTGCAGAATTCAGCAACAAGCTCCTGTAGCATCAGCTAGACTATTGTGCATTGGTACAGCTCGTAATCTCAAAGGCTGAAGAAGCAATTGTTTTGTAGGCATAACGGAAATATGACAGATAAATAAATGCACAGCCTTGTATAGCCTTAGTGCAATTCAATATAAACTAAAACAAATGAACACATTCTCATAATGTTTCAAAAGATATCCTTGGTAAGATAACTTTGGCAAATTTCCAAGAAAAAAAGAATGTATCACTGTAGGGGAATTGATAAGAATGCCTAGTCTGGTTCTGGTGGGTTTTCCGGGCTGTGTGGCCGTGGTCTGGTGGATCTTGTTCCTCACATTTCGCCTGCATCTGTGGCTGGCATCTTCAGAGGTGTATCACAGAGGGAAGTCTGTTACAAACTGTGTTCAGAGAGAAGGAAATGTTTGGGGTATATATTGTCCATGTCCCAGGGTGATACACCTCTGAAGATGCCAGCCACAGATGCAGGCGAAATGTTAGGAACAAGATCCACCAGACCACGGCCACTCAGCCCGGAAAACCCACCAGAACCAGTTGAATCCGGCTGTGAAAGCCTTCGACAATGCCTAATCTGTTTGCCAGCAGTGTATTGTCTGAAAATGACAACACTCTTGGTCAGTCTTGAGACTAGGATAGAATATATCACAATTCTTAAGAGCGCTGAAGACCACCATTGTCTCATCAAAACTCTTTGTCCATTATATCTTTATCTTGTAATATTCTGACCCCAAGACTCCCAGATTAGCTCTCAAAAAAGACATTTGATGCCACAAACAAATCCCATTGGCTCTGCATAATGAGATACCAGGAAGAATAGAAGCAGTTCCTGGGGTCAGTAGAAACAGAATCCAGCCATTAAGAGATGACAGCCCAATGGTTGGTTCTGCTACAGATCATCATGGAACCACTGAACTTAAGTGTTTAATTTGTCTCTTAAGGCAAAGCTTCAGGGTCAAGTGAAATGTGCAGCAGGGAGCTGGAGGCACAAGGGACAAGTTCAGTATTAAGAGTATTGTGTAATACTGTCTTGTGCTGTCTTCCTCGGGGATTGTAGTGACATTATAATAAAAAATAAGGCTTCAATCTCTTGTATACTTACCCAGCTCTGAGCCCCCATGAATATACTCAAATGAACTACAAGAGCAGGATATATCCCTCTTTCTGATCCCTCTCAATTGAGTTGCTTTCACAGTCTAGACCAATTGGGCACTGTGTCTGATGTTGTACAAAATACATCTATTTCATTTAATTAAATTCAGTACCACCACTTGGAAAAATGTTATAGCAGTTCAACAAGATGACAGTCTGCCTCAGCACAATACAGGCACAGCTAGGGCTTGGTGCCTCTGAGGTTTCCGTTCACTTGATTATAGTATGCAAGAGAGACTCATACAACAAAATGCTCTAAAATGAAAATCCCTAGCCCCAATACTCATGGCAGAGATGGGAGCGACAGTTAGGCAATTATTTGTGCCTGAATTTGCTTCTCTTGAAAAGATCCTTAATATTTTCTCCCCAGGGAAGTGTACTAACGCAACCATTCTAAAGAGAAGTGATAAAACTGTCTTCAGTCCCTGCTTATTCAAAAGCAGCATTAGTTGCCATCCTTTTTTCTTGCTTGGAATATAGGAAGGTGCTGGAAAAAATGAATACTGAAAAAGGCACCTGCTGTCCACCCATCCCAACTCACACACAAAGCAAAAAAGCATTTTCAATGTAGTCCAAAACAGAATTACATTCTTCCAAGACGACTGAAATTAAGGGCCTTAGAAGATGTAGTTCTCAGAACTACACTGTGGGTTTTCGAAAGAAACAAATAGGTGCACAAGGCACAAGATGGTCAGTGTGGTGTAGGGTTAGAGCATCCAACCAAAGCTACAAAGCTCAGTGGATGCCCTTGAGCCAGTATTTCTCTGCCCCAGCCTAACCCACTCAAAATAAAATGGAGAAGCTAACCACTTACACCACCCAGCATTTTTAAGAGGAAGGATACGTTTTTAAAAGCCAGCATGATAGAACCAGGCCCCAACACCTCCACCTTTAGTGACACCCAATTGCTATAACTGCATCTATTTGTTTGAAATGTTATCTCTATGGTATGCCGCGGTCTTTTTGTGCCTTCCTTTATTGGGAGGAGGGGGAGAAAGAATCTCACACGCTTTTGTCAGCATAAACCTTATACTGAGGGCCTCAATCTCTACTTTTCCCACAGAACCCACAAAGTTGGAAGCCCAGTTTCTCTTCTCCCATGAACAGGACCACGCGTCTCATCCCCATTTACGTTCGCAAAACCAAAGGCTCGCGCCTCGCGGTCTTTCTTGACCATCCAAGAACGCGCTGCTGGGAACTGCCCTTCAAAACCAGCGGCCGTAAACGGCTGCCAAGCCCTTAGCTAGAGAGAGTGGCTGCCCGGCGCCGCCGACTCCCGCAGCGCGAGCGGCGGCGGCACCGGGCAGGCCGCAGCCGCCCTCCCCCTCAGTGGCAGCAAAAACAGCCGGCGAAGTTCGACTCGTCGCCAGATCCTCGGAGATCCACTGGATTCCCCCGTGCGAACGTCTCCTTCGGGCCTGGCCCCTCTATCACCGTCTCCGGCTCTGATCCCTTTTGCAGCCAGCGGCTGGAAAACTATCTAGCCCTTTTGCTGCCGCTTACCGTGCAATTCAAGAACTCTAACCGACGGTTCGGTACCATGTGAGCCGAGAAGGATCGTGCGTAAGGAGGAGAGACCTGTTACCCCACCAGCCTCGCTAGATCCTGGAAAAGGCGCCTCACCTGCTGAGAAGGCATCAAGACTCTGCAGCCACCAGCGGAGCGGTCCACACTGGCGCGGCTGTCATGCTGCGGCGACTCTTCCTTTCCCCGGTACCTTCCTCTGCCTGACCTGCCTTACTATCAGCAAACCAGCATGCACCGCACTAACGTGTCACTTCCTCGAGGGGTTTCCCAGAACTCCCTGCGTTGTAGTTTGCAGCCAATTTTGGGGAAATTAGGGAGGCTTTAAATCACAAACGGTCGCTCAGAAGGAAATGCTGAGATTTAATTTACCGCAGCTCGTAAGTTACGGTTGGGATTGGGTTTTTTCTTTAATTTGCACTTATCTTATTGAATTCACCAGCCCTCATCTCCATATAAGCATGCGTAGGGTCGTGCTGCCCATGTGTTTTATAGTCATTATTCACTCAGCCTGAAAACATAGATATTCTGAGTTTATAGCAGACATGGTGGTTGAGGGAGAGGACAAAACATTTCCTTAATACGTTGCTGAAGGCTTTCATGGCTGAAATGAACGGGCTGTTGTGGGTTTTCTGGGCTGTGTGGCAATGCCATGGGGCTGGGCTGGTAGTTTTTGCTCCTAACATTTAATCTGCATCGATAACCGGCACCTTCCGAAGCATGTGTTTCCGTGGCACAGTGTAGAGTGACTGTGTGGTGGGGGATATATTTTGTCCACCTCACATGGGAGTGAGGTATGTTTGTATGTGTCTGGGTGGAGTGCATTTGCAGTTGCCTCTTAATGTCCCAAGAACTTGAAAGGCACTGCCAACTAATTCAGCCTGAGAAGTCAGCAGTACCTGAACACGCTCTAAACCAAGTTGGACATAGGATCTTATCTGAAAACACAGAAATTCTGGATTACTCCAACAGCTTATATGTCACAGGAAAACCACTGAAATCCCCAAACACTGGGACAATTTCAACAAAAAGGAAGAGTCTGAAAATCAGCAAAACCTGGCTATGAATACTAAACAACAAAACCAAAAACCAGATTTAGTGAGACAACTAGAAATTAACTCCACCCAGACATAGGCAATTGCAAATGCAAATGCAGTTGCAAGTGCAATTACAAATGTAAATACGATTGCAAATGCAATTGTGAATTATTACAAATGCAACTAAAAATTAACTCCACCCAGAAACATGCAAATATGCCTTACCTCCCTGCAAGGTGGACAAAACATATACCCCACCACACAATCACTCCACACTGTGCCACAGAGAGAAACATATCTCACCATGACATGCCTCTGAAGATGTCAGCCATAGATGCGAGCAAAATACAAAAAGCAAAAACTACCAGAGCATGACCACACTGCCCAGAAAACCCACAACAGCCTGTCATCTTAATAATTCTATGCCAGCCTAAAGATGCTTGCCAATCAATACTTTAAAAAACTGAACACCAGTATAATATAAATTGGCACAGAACATGGATGCTTTGAAGGGTAGACTCTGGAATTATACCCTGCTAAGGTCCCATCTCTCCCCAAATCCTCACCCTCTCCTCAGATCCACCTCCAAAACTCCAGGAATTTTGCAACCTAGTTAGCAACCTATTCTCAGAGGAGGCCACAATGTGTCAGGCAACCTGATCCCACATTATTGGGACATAACTTACCATCTAGTGAATCAGTTAATACAATTCATTCAAAACAAATCCAGCATTATATGAGAAAGACTACAAAGGCACTGTGATAAGAGACATCATAAGTGGATTATTCTGTCATCCGATCAGGAGTTAACACAAACACAGCACCCAGTTTAACACTGCATGACAAAATAGCTGCAGTGTTCTGTTTAGCAATTTTTTCCCAATTACTTAACAACTGGTAGGACGACACATAATATATGTAATACGGAGCTCACAATATTGTGACTTACTCATGTAATTTATAGCAGACCCAGGCCAATTATGCACAAGGTGTCTGCCACACTGCAGGGGTGAGTGTCCGTTGGGGCAAGATTTTTTGTATGGATATGTTTCTCTGAGCCCTGCTTTCAATTCCATTCTCCCCATCCGAAGCAACACCACTTTAACCATGACTAATTTACTTTGCTACCAGAGTGCAGATTTGCCAGTGAGCACAGCTTTGCCCCAATATCTTCCCTCCACCCACTGCCAGCCTACCTTGCTTCATCCTTTTCACTCCCTCATGCAACAGTGGTCAGGTGGCAGGCAAGGAATCTTTTCCAGATTTATTATTTAAATGTTTGCAATATAATAACATAAAAAGATGCTTTTTTGTATATTTTCAAACTGGATTTTTTTCTCCCCCCTTCCCACCAAAAAAGCACCAATATGATTGCAAGGTTATTTCTCCAGCTACAGTTGCATAAGCACTTGCATTCCAGCTTCCCCAGTAAAAAGAACACTCATCCCTGAAATCTCCAAGGAGTAATAAATTGCAATTTATGCTGCATATGATATTTGAATTTTTATAGTCATTGAACTAGTAAAATGAGGCTTTTTTCCGGGGAGGGAGGGGATGTCGAATCACATCCATTAGGAACACACACATGTGGCTGGACTGGGTTTGACAGGGCAGAGCTGCCAATGCAATGAACATGATGCCACTCAGCCTTGCAACAAGAAACGCTGAGCCCCAGCGTAATGGGTAATGTCTGCTCCACTGCAGACAGGGCGAGAAGCGTTGGGGAAACAAGGTAATGGGTGACAACAGCAAACATGCCCCGAAACAAAGGCTGCACAGTGAATGCTACTTCAGATCATAGTAAGCTCCTCATGGATAATGGGTCCGACTCCACATCCATATTGCTCTCATTGCCCCTGCACATTCAAATGTACAGTACTCTGTGATATTTCCCTGGCCTCTCATTCCTCCCCTCCCACCCACCACCAAGTGCTTTTAAAGCTTAAAAAAAAATCTGTAGTAGGTATAACACAACTGAGATTATAGCAATATAAACATTACCATACATTTCAAAAAACTAGTTAAAAGTATGACAAGGGAGAAATAGGCACAAGGCAATAAAGAAAATGGTGTTAGATTTAGAGATATGGAAATCCACACCATTCTGACCAGAGTACTCACACCTGCTCTGAATATGATCTTCCCAGAAAAATCTGGTGTTTAATTATACAGCAAATGAGAATTAATTTGAAAAATATATAGTTGGCTTTTCTGGAAGCCAAAGATGTTTAAAATATAAACTGTTCTAAATATAAAATATCCAATTGAAAACCAACATCAGAACAAATTTTAAAATCCAACAAATTCATTCACGAAATGTCCAGCAGGATTTTAAGATGTACCACTTTTGGAAAATTAGAAAATAAATGGCTTCTCACACTTACTTAAGGGGATAAAATGCCATGTCCTCCCTACCGTAATTCTCACCAGGTGTATCAATAAGATCACCAAAGGAGCCAGCCATTCAGAACTAAGGTTGAACAGTGGCCTTATTGCAGAGAGAAGTTACTTCAGGGTCCGCTGGAAGCCTTCAAAGATTAGAATCAGCACTCTGAGTAAAGATCAGGAGGAAGCAGGTAACTAGCGAAAACTGGAATAAAATAAAACAGGAAGACGTATTCTATACAGTTTCTGATCTGTTCTCGAGGGCAGTCCTGGGCACAGCACATTTCAGTAGCCAATATAAGTCTGAACTATCATAGCAAGGTCAAACCAATATAGAAGGGACGAAAGCCTACACACCAAACACAGATGAAAAAGGCAGCAGCCCCTCTTACCTGCTTTTCAAAAAACAGGGTCCAAGATAAACCTTCAGCTCGTTGCCTGAATGTTCACCCGTTAGTTTAAATTAAAACAATGACATTGTCAGCTAGTGTTTTGTTCACCATCATCAGAATGAAAATGTTGAAAATATATTCCCCACCCCAAACATTAGAGATATTTTCATTTTTGACATTATAAATGCTCTCACCCTTTTTTACCTCAAAAAAGGCAAACGTATTTAAATTCAATTAATTTAATTAACCAATTAAAGTGTGACTAATGAACTGCATTATTTAATTGGTTGGCAGCCATATGAAAAGTATCCAAGGGCAATGATTCTGGCAAGAAAATACATCCCCAAATGCAACCTCATAGTTTGAACAAGGAACCCCATCTGTTGTTTTTCTCTCTCCCTGGCACGATGGGGTTCTAATTACTAAATACCATGTGCCCTACAGTATTATTATATTATCATTTCTCAATAGACGAAAGCCCATTTTCTATAACTTAATTCTGCCAAAACTTGAGTTTTCTGCTTCTTTTCTTTTCTGCTTCTTTTTCATTACTTTCTCTTGTCCTTAATAATATTATTTGTTTTCCTCAAGCTTAGACTCTTGGAATCCTCTTCAATTCTTCACTTCTCTGTTCTCCATGTGTCCATTCTTGCCAAGACTCACTACTCCCAGTTGGTCGATAAAACTAGAATTCTCTATTTTATTTCTTATTATTTTTCCGTAAGAACTGCAATTCGAAGCATGTGATCCTGGCATAAATGCCACTTGTATGGAATAAGGGACATTTATGACAGCACTGGGGCACATATGTCAGTGTCAGGGAGCAGCATGGGAGCGTGACGCAGGAATACCAGCACAGTTATTGCAGTGGCGCAGCTCCAGCACAGGGACTCACGCCAGCACCAAAGGGGATGTTTCTAGAAGCATGGCTGATGTTAGTCGGCAATTTGGGCCCTTTTATAACAGGAGCAACCACTTTTTCTAGCCCAAAATTACATCAGCAAAAAACATGGCGTAGCCCATAGAACTGCATTATCGGACGGTGGAAAAGGCCAGGTGAAAAGTGTCCATCTTAGAAGAATCTTCCAGTTCCAGCCATCTGTAAACTTCTGCCAGGAACAGAATCCATATTTTCAGTTACTGCTTATCTCAAGGACAAGTTCCCTGGTCAATTTAATTAAATCGTTTGTAGTAGCTGAGAACTTCCAGTTGGGAGGGGTAATCTGATCAATTTGCTGAGGGCAGCCCCAAGATTGATTGAAAGTGGCCATCAGAGTATGGCCAGTGTTTCCCTAAGAGTATTCAACGCAAGTTAGTTATCCCTTCACACTTCCTTATTCCCTTCCCCTACCTTTGCTGCCAGAGAGAAACTTGTTTTATGGTTTAAAACCTAAGGCCTCAAAAACAAATATGCTGTGTGGTACTTCAGTAAATATGTAAAAAGTTAGCTTTTTAATTTTCTGTGTATCCTGTCAATGCTAAACTACTCTGATTATAAATATCCTTCTAAATTTCTTTAATAAAGCTGTTTCCTTTTTAAAACAGTGTGAGTTTACTGACCAAACCCAGAAGCACTTGTTTACATTACAGACAGCAGCTGACCTTGCTGTTACTGGACCCCCCCATTGACACAGGCCCACTTCCATGGCCGCAGTCAGCTCTGGAAGCTGACCAAGTGGCTGGCCAATGAGGCGGCAGAAGCCAGCTCAGCCCCCTGAACAGCAGCCAGTGGCCTCTCTGCCAGAACACATGACTGCCACAACCAGGCCACTCCTGTGTTGGGGGGACCCTGGTCTATTCAGACTAACTCTTGCCCCTCTAAGGGCTGAGTCATCTCATTGCAGGGGAGCCCCCCCCCCCCCCCAATGGAGCAATGGGAAAGGAAAAGTCATGGCTGCACAGATTGAAAGGAACAGTTGCAAGATGTCCAGGAGTCAGGGCTATCTGGATCCCATATAGGGACTGGGCATGTGGTGCCAGTGCCACTGACCTGGATCCCAAGGCAGCCATGCCAGACCACATGATGTACTGTTGCTTGATGCAAGCGTCCAGCGGGCAGTCTCGGGCTGCAGCTGACACCCATCACCATTTGCAAAGCTAAGCAACTAGGCCCACTGCAGATGCATCTAGCACATGAGGGAGCCACTGTGGCTGGTACTGGATGAGCCTGCAGCCGCTGCCAACATGCACCAACCATGCTGTACACTTCTGGAGTGGAGCAAGAATGGTCAGCAGCCAAGAGAAGGCAATGGTTTGAAGATGAATAAAGTTGCTGTGCACACAACTGCAACGTTTTCATGTCTCATGTCATCCATCACCCCTGGCAGATGGCAGCTGTTTTGAACATCAAGGCCCCTGGCACACCCCCTCCACACAAGTGCTGCTGCACCTCTATTCCAGGCCCATAGGCTGGCTTTTGCTCTGCTATCCCAGAGCTGGTCATGGCACAGCAAACCACTTAACAGGCGGCTCATCTGGACTGTTGCTGCCCCAACCCCCTAAATTGTACTGTTGTTCTTCTTACTTCTAGTCTTAATCCTCAATCTCTTATTTTCTGACCCCATCTTACATTTTCTCTTTACCAGGTATATGATATCACTCCTTTATAGCACTCAGTTCACTGGCTTCTTCTTTTTGCTCAACTGCATTTGAATTTCTATAACTTCTTTTATGTCCATAACTTTACTGACTCTGCATCTATGCTCTCCAAATACCTGTGTTCGCATTAAACTTTGTATTCCCTGCTTGTCTCTTTTCCCCCTGCAGTTCTCTTCCATTGGAATATCCTCCATTTCACCATTTTAATGTGTTTCATTACATTAAATGCTGTACATCTGTTTAAAGTGCCCCACAGGCATTAGAAATATGCCATATGACAATCCTTAGGGATCCATATACTGTAGATAGATATTTCTTCCCCCAGCATAGTCATGTCCTTAGAGGGAATCTTCTTAGGGAATGCTTAGTTCTTGTTTGAAATTGGTTAAAAGCATCACCATCACTGCCACTGCTGAAAGGCAAAACAAGCCTAGTAACCAGAGTGCTAACCACCAATTTGGCAAGATGTATTAAATTGATTGATCTACCACAGCCTTCCTCTTGTGACTGATTATACAGAATACACACTATGGTTTTACATTTCCCTTTCCATCTGAATACAGAGGTGACTCAGAAAACAAAACAGATTATTTACTTACTTCAAGCGCTTAGTGAATTTATTAATTATAAAAATAAGCCTGAAATGAACAGACTATCCAAGGCAAAATTATTTTTAAAGTTTTCTTTCAGAGTTGTATACTGAACAGCTTACTAAATCAACTGTTGTTTCTGGAGCAATTTCTCATCTCTGGCACTGTATTTCTTTAAGTTTGCTGGCTGGAAAGAAGTTGCAGAGGCAAGTTACTGTATCCATTCATTGTGCTTCTGTGCAGTACTATTGGTTTCCTTATCTCAGTCTGTAATGTGAGAGAGAGACACAGCCACTCCTCCAAGACATCTGAATTCAAGGTATGGGTGAAAAAATAAAGGAAATAAGACCTGCAGATGTATACTGCTGAGAATACATATATTCACTACACATACATATATGCATACACATACACAGTTATGCTCAGAAGCCTTTGGCTACAAATCTGTCACTTGATTTAAGACATGTGTTTCATTCCATTTCAGAAACTCACATAACTAAAGTTTTTGGATTATATTTGTCCAGCTAGTAATGTTTCTTCTTTAGCCAAAAAAGGGAGCTGAACAGATTGCTTTAGTATTCACAGTTATTTCTTTCAAACGGTATCCGCTCTCACATTAACGGTAGTACTATATACTTTGGTTCTGTACTTTCCTTTTAAGTACATAAGTCACTACTGTAAGTGACAGAACTGTCTGCAACATTCTCTTTTCTGCTGCTTATCCTCATATTTTGGAAACTACTGCTGAACCGAACAACAAACTATTCTCAAAGCTTAGCAGGAGAGCTTCCAGCAGCAACCTTCTACTGCAAATCTCCTTTACCCACAAAGGAATAAAAATAAGGAAAAAATGAAAAAGAAATACCTGCCTTTGACCATCCTATGAAAACATCCACAACATAGTACTATAACATACCTAATGTCAAGAGTACATTTCCGGCTACTATACTATATTTCTTTTTATCTAATATTTTCTTTGCATCCTACTGTGTCTGAGTTCAAATGGTAAAAAAGACCAAAATCACAAAATGACGGACAGAAAAAAGAAAGCGAATAGACTCCTCTACATAAAATAGGTAACGACTAACAAACCTATCCTGAACTTCCCTCCAAGCCATGCAGCTGCCTGCATCTGACACTCAGACAATTTTTGCCAAAGGATACACAATGTTTTGATGGGTCAGTTGAGTCCTGCTTGTTGAGGGAAGACTTTCCAGCAAGGTTTGGATAGATGCTCTTTGAGTTGAATTCAGCTGGCATTTCCCATTAAGAAGCTGGCACTGAAATGAAAGGTATTAAGGAAATAATTACCAAGTTTATTCCTTCACTTCCTCCAATAGCAATACAGGGCATGTCCAACAGCAATAAAAAGCATCCACAGAGAGCAATTTTCCCTGCTGTTGGTTTAACACTATAGCATTAAACCAAAACACAGAAATCATACAGGAAGAGTCTTTCAATAAAGAAGGAGTCTTTTACCCAGTTCACTCTTCTAATGTCAAAATGCCTCATTTTTGCGTAGTAGTTGCCAATCCTGGTCTACTTTCCTTCTGAGAGGAACTGAAAGGAGACTAGTATCTACGTGCACATATAGTTTTGCTGCATTCCCAATAGCATAAGGTTACTCTTTTTGACCTGGTGCTAGCTGTAGACATTTTGCTTCTGGAGTCACAATCACCCACCTGTCCAAATTTTTTTTGTGCTGACAACTAACAAAAAAAGGCATAAGCTGGAACCACTTTCTCATGACTTCACAGTCAGCAATCGCTCATTATTACTCAATCACCTTTACCAAAGAGCTCACCTGGAGAAGAAAGGAGTGAAGAGTTCTGACTGTAGAATCAGGAAGTTCTGACAATTTGGTATTTGAAGCTTCTTCAAGTACATGGCTAATTTCACTTAGAGAAATAAGATCGGTGCTCTGATACTGAACATACTTAACCAAAACAAAAGGTAAGTTATATGTGAATTCCAACAGACTTATCCGCTAGCAGACAGCCAAAGCTGCCACAAACTTTATTGCACCAGAATGTCTCAGCGATATTCAAGTATGTTAGAAACTGCTATGTAATTACTTGTCATATTTTGGGCAGGGGATGGGGATAGAGATAGAGGGCCAACTGAATATTTTTTTCAGTTTAATGATTCTGTAAAGGCTTATGTCAGAAATAAACTTCCAGCACACATGAATGTGTGTTTTCAGCAAAGAAAGGAAAACCATTTCTTCACACACAGAGGTGTTTATTAAGTCTAGAAGTCACAGGAAAGGAAGAGGAAAATATACCAACACCTCTGAAGATTGAAATTTTATTGGCGACCTTAATTCATATTAAAGTTTTGCTCGTGACCCTTTTTATATTAATACTTCAATTAGCTCCCTCTGTTATGTAGTCTAAATACTTTAAAATTAATATTTTACTTAGAATATATGGCCAATTATACCCAAGGTGGAGGCGAATGTTTACCACAGCAAGATTTCTTGTATGGATGTATTTCTTCTAGCCCCACTTTCACTTTCCACTCTCTCTGCAGCAAGCAAATCCACTTATAGCACGATTTTAATTTGCTTCGCTGCCAGAGCAGGACAAATTTGCCAGTGGGCACAGCTTCGCACCGGACCTCTTCCCTCCCTGCCTCCAGTCAGCCCGTCTAGTCTTAGCCCCCCCACACACACACACACTCCCTCACGCTGCTTTGCATGCTTCCTCTCCTCCCTGTTGCCGACTACTTCCCGCTTATCCTGCTGTATCATTTCTATTGGCCGTGGCCTCCCCACTCCTGCATATCTTTAGATCTTTATATAAGAATTAAATAACCATATTGATAGATTGATAAATAGATACTAATACTTAAAAATGTAAAAATAATAACACTAGTCAATCAGTCCAAATCAGTGATTGCAGACCACACTGAGAAAAGCTCATTGGTCTTGATGCTTGGGTTTACAGTACATCTGGAGAAGGACGATCACAAACCTGGGAAGCTTGGTAAATGGCATTTCATGTTATCCTTTTGTGGTTTTGCAGTTTGCACGCTACCATTACTCCTACCTCACTTCCCACCATAAAAGACAATCAGTGTTCAAGCAAAGTTTACAGATGCCGTATTCAAGACTTTTCTTATTAAGTTCATCTTTTTTATATCAATCTATCGATAGATTGGTATATCTACTGATAAGATTAAAGATAAAAATTAAAGATTTCACTAAAAATTAAAGCACACTTGCATGATAAAGTATCCGCGAAACATCCCCCTCCCCCGGATGCAAGCAAAGTCAGCTGATGGGTAATGCCTGCCCTGAAGCAAATAGCATGGTGGATAATAATGCCGAGCATGCCCCGAGACAAAGACTGTGAGAACCTCGAAATGTGTAATCGGCCTATGTATCCTACCTTTCAGGCATTAAAATGTCACAAATGTAGCTTTAAAATTACAAGTCTAAACTAATACACATATAATAAATCTGAAACAGCAACAGACTAAACATCAAATCAATTTAAAAAGTCATATAAAAAGTATTTCATGGGGCCTGTATGTTGCTCATCCTTGATGTAGGCTATATGAATGAATGCAGGCATACTATACTACAAGAACATTATACATTTGCAAGGTAATAGTTTATATCCCATGTACTCACCAAAGTAACAAGTCTGAGAATTTCAGGATGAAGAAAGGAATTCTCACCATTCAGAAGTGTGACCAGCAGAAATTTATTCCATGGTTGTGAAGCAACATGTCTTGCTAGAAACGGAGGAACCAGTCTCAGATAGTTTTTTTCAGAAACTATCTAGCTGAAAAGATTCCAACTGACTGCATTTGTGCAAATGAACTTAAAATTTATTTTATGTCATCAAGAAAATATTTAAAAATCAGGCTTCTTAAACAGAAGCAGTATCAATATAAAATTTACTGTCTATGTAAATCAGAAAGTAGTTGTTGCTGGCCACAGTAGAATTTAAGCACTTTAATTTATTCACAATCAAGCAGTACCAGAGGAGGAAAGAAAACATTCAGAGAACATACAGCTGTTACATTAGTCATTTATGAAGCTGGATCACGGACAAATGTAGAACCAAAATTGTTCAGTGATGCCTATTTTGCTTTTTTCTTATTGCAACACATACTTGATCAATTTCACATTGGACCATATTAACATCATAAAGCAGCTGTATGAGTCTTTAATGTCATTGGCACTCTAGTCAGCCAGTGTAGTGGTTACAGTGTCAGGCTAGGATTTAGGAGAACAACTTCAAATGCTCTGTCAGGGAAACTAGCTGCATGATCTTGGACCATTCTCAGCCTAACTGACTTCACAGGATTCTTGTAATAAAATGAAGGAATGGAAAATAATATAAGTCATTTGGAGAAAAAGTGTATAAATGGAGTTTATGCCTGGAAAACTATTTATCATATAATCAGTCTGTAGTCGACCCACGTGGTCAGCGTAAGAACGAGACGAGACGCGGAGATCAGTTCGTCAACGTGCTTGTCATAAGCCCTGCTTTTGCAAGCTCCCATACTCACCGGTGTTCCGTCGGACGAGAGAGTGTCCTAGGACGCGTGTCTCTGGATGCGCCGATCCAGAGGACAGGCGATACCGAAACGGTGGTCCCTGGATGCGCCGATCCAGCGGACTTCGGTATCGCGGCCCTTCCCCAGGCGACGGTGAGCAGGGTGGAGGTTCGAGGATTCCCGGGTTTCGGCACCAGCTTGTAGTCGACCCACGTGGTCAGCGTAAGAACGAGACGAGACGCGGAGATAACATCTGGTGGAGATCGCCAGCAGCGGGAGACCGGAGGTCCGTGTTCCTAGCGAGTCTCCCGCGTGCTGGTTCCTGGCACCTTTTATTGTTATTCTATCGGGGGCGTGTAGGAGGGAGGACCGGGGGGAGTTCCGGGAGAGCGGGAGACGGGAGGTCGGGAGATCATCATGTGATGCATGATCTCACCTGGCTACGTGCGGAGAGGAGCGTAAGCGTCTGAGCCTAATCCTCACCTGGGGGCAAGACCATTGTCCCTGCGCCCGGTGATTGAGCCAGATAGTTCATGACCCGTGACTCAGAGGGGGATGAGGAGTGGGGGTGCGGTGCGACCAGAAGGCCGTAGGTCCGTTGGCGTCCCAACGTTCTACTACGGTGTTGCTGGGTCAGCAGTGCATTACTACATCAGTCCAAACTGAATTTCCCCTCATGCTTGCCCTTCCCCCACACCTGGGATTTTCTATTTTTAGGAATTGTGTCTCACATCTATAGGCTGCTAGTAGTCATTCATCTTAAATATTCTCTTTTATATACTTTCCCACCAATATCCCTTAGTTTGGCACTCTTCTCCATCCCTCAATACTAGCTGCTGCATTTTCTGTCTCAGGTGGATCCCTAACAGGCATTGGATGTCTGAAACATCCCTATTCCTCTACCCTTTCCATTAGCGCAAGGGCCTGCTAGCATTGTATTTTGTTTTACAATGTCTGTGTTCCCCTGCCTTTCTGCCCTTTAGCTCCCTTATGCACTGAAGAATGTTGGTAATGCAGAATCCAATCTATTGTCCTCTTTCAACTACGACAGAACTGATAAAACATGTGACACTGAACACACACACACACACCCCCGCAACAGAGTCTTAGAAAAGTTCATGATCCTGCCTGCATCCATGCGGAGGTACTTCTTCCTAACAATCTAGACTGTAGCACCTTAGGAATAACTAGACAATGAGGTTCTTAGAAGTGATACCTTCTATTTCCATTTTTCATTATGATGTTGCACCTAATATAAGACAGAAAATCCCCTGGAAAAGGAGGGTATAAGCCTTAAGAAAGAGTTTTACTAGCAGGTCCCCAACCCATCACTCCAAGTGCAGATACCATGAAGCAAAATAAAGTGAACCCAAATAAGAGAGACAAAGACTGTACCAATGCCCTGGTTCTTTCCATATAAGTATTCCAACAAGATTTCCAGGCAGCCAATAACAGTTTGTGACAGCAACAAGTCCTTCTGTGAATATAAAGACGACAGTGGACACAGTTATTGTCAGAGAAATCCAATTAAAGACAGCTTTAAAGTGGGTCTTTATCATGTACTTGCTTCACGCTATAACATGTGGTGATATAGCTATATGTTCCTCTCCTGCATCCTGTCAACAGAGTGCAAAATCCTGCTCAGACACCTTAAGGTGGTTTAATAGCCTCTTACTAGGGAAGTCATAAAATACTTGTTATTGAGGGACAAGGCAGGTTTAATAAACATTCTGGAGTTTATACTCAATCTGCATTGAAAATGTCGCAATGAATTCAACCGGGTTTCGCACTATTTCAACAGTTCAAATGAAGAAGACAGTGGAAAGATTTTTTTTTTGGACTGGCATTTTAGATTACTGTTGTTGGTAAACATTTATTTATATTAGTAGACTTATACCTGAACCAAAAGGTTCTGTAGACTGATGACCAAGGACAGGACATGCCGCATAGCCAACGGATACAAAGTGGCATCCTCTTTTGACAGTGGGAGCTCCCTCCCATGTTTGTCCATGTGACGTACAATAAACTTCACAAGGGAAGAAGAGAGGTTCTGCCTAAGGAAGGCTCTTAGAAACTGAAGGATGCTGACTGGATATAAAAGTATCGGTATGTATTAGCATGGAAGAAATCTTCCCATCCCACACATTCCTTCCAGAGTTTTCCCAATTTTGAATGATTCTCACAAAGATGTCACCTACCAAAGAACAATGTTGGCTTCTTCTTTCTAAAAGCAACTGCACAGAAGACTTGATCTACCTCCAGACAGATTACATGATGAACCTTTCAGAAAGCAATCACACAGAGAGATTGGGATGGAAGAAGAGGAAAGAAGCAAACAGGTCTTTAGCATAAAAGGCCACTGTGCAGAGTCTTCCAAAAATTGGCAACTGACCAAGTGGCAGCTCATCCAATATATTCCCTAGGTTATTCATTTACAACAGAGGGCATATGAGGTCAAAATGAGTGAATATATACCACGAACTATACAATATGCTTTTGAGTCATCCTCATTTGAATAGGACAGCTTATGGCTCTAAGCTGATGCTTCCTTCAGAGGATTATGGAATTGCATGGCATTAAGCTCACATTCACAGGACTCATTCACACATCTATTCCAGCACACTGACAAAACATCAAAGAACAATGAGAGAGCATCCGGATTACAGTTCACATAATGAAAGTTTTAATTCCCCAAGAGATCTTGAGTCAGCTGTTTCCAAAGCCACATGTCATGTTGTTTGCCTCATTTACATACACTACCCATATAGTTTATAGAATAGAGTGATTTGCTACAATATATCAGTCAGAAACACAACAGATTTTAAAGATTATCCTGCCCCTGCTTAAAAATGAACAACTGCAAGATACACAGGCAGAACCTGTCCGAAGGCCGACAAGCAACAAATCTCTTCTTAATAGCGTGTTCACAAAAAGCCATAGCTATCCCTTGGAACCTCTAGTTCATGGAACATGTTGCTTAGTTAAGAGAGTTAAGCTGTCAGTAGTCAAGCAGAGGCTACTGAAGTGTTTCAGCTAGCCACTTCCAAAAGAAAGCTTGCTCCTGGAGGAGGAAGGCAGCGTCCAAGTGTGCTGGAGAATTCTCTCAAGTAGCTCTAGCAAAGGAATGTCGGAAAGCAACATAGCCACCACTGCAAAGCAATAGAGGTTTGAACAACAGACTCTGTCACAATGATGCTAGTAAAGTCGGAGGCCATTAGAGCAACACTAACGAAGAACAACAATTGTAATTAATGGACGTATCTCTTTCCCTCCCCCTGATCAAAAAAGATTCCTTTGCATGTCCAGAGGTTCAACGTCCCAGTATGTCTTCTAACCTTTGTAGCCATTTCATATCAATATACCTAATCTTCAGTTGGCCATATCTAATGCCCACTTGTACCTGGGTTTGCAGAAAAAATTGAAATCTTTAAAACATGCATGTATACACATTGGGGGGTTGAAACACCCCAAAATAATAGAAGCAGCACCTGTAGTTTTAAGAAACTCGCTTTGTAAACTGACTTTTGAGTAGATGGTGTGATACCGACATCCACCAGTACCAAACTGCACATTGTAGGTTACGAATGGAGGAGAGGAGAATGATGTATTCTGCTTTGGTTCCCCGCCCAGAGAAGGGAAAGAGAAAATTGTATGGAGGGGGGAATACAGGGGAAAGTAAGATGCTCTCTGAAAGTGCTTGAGGATTCTCCACCACATCATCCACCTGTCCCCTGGTGTGTGAACTGTGCAACTCAGCCATTCCATTTCCCTGGGATGCTTACAGCTTGGAGGAACAGAGTTAAAAGCAGGCAGATACAAGGTCCAGAGGCAGTAAGCACAGTCAGTAAACCAGTCCAGAGTCGAGCACTGTTTTGTCCAAAGCATCAGTACAAGAGGGGGGCAATCCAAGTCCAGAGTCAAGCACGGCTACAATCCAGGGTAACAGGAGTCTGAGATACAGCAAGAGCACACAACAGATAAACAGGGTGTGTGTGACGAGTCACTCCCACAATGTCCCCATCTCACTGACAGTTGTCAGTGAGTTATCTGTACTGTAGTTACATTCTGCCACTCTGTTGTCTGCTTTGTATTTCCAATCAGAGCCTTCTGTGTGTCTGCTCCAGTGGCTTTGGTGAGCCCTCCAGTGACAATGACTGCTCCTGGGCATCGGGCACAGATAGGCTCCCTGAGCTGGAAGGCTGCAGAAACAGGGAGGCCTCCTCTGCTTGCTGCTGCTCCTCTCTTCTCACCCTGCCTTCTGCCTCCATTTCCTGTTCATCTGAGGAGCTCTCAGCAGACTAACCCATGATGACATAGGGGGTCAGATAAAGGCAGGCTTGGCTGGTGGGTGAGAAAGAGAGAAGGAGGCAAGAAAGGAGAAGAGGTTCTGCCCTTTCCTTTTCAGGGAAGGGAAAAGATAAGTAATGGAGAAGCAGAAAATGAGATGCTCTCCACATGCCCTTTTGAGTCCCCCGCTTGTACTGTATAATTCTCATATGTACAGATCCTTTCTGCTTGTAGTAAGATTATGATATCACTAGTTATATTATGTAATATTATCCTACTTTTGCTCAAGCTAGCAAGACAAATCTTAGTACATTTAAAGGAAATCAGGCAGAAAAACCTCTGCAGTGGCTAGGGCAGGGGTCTGTAAGCTGTGGCTCTGGAACCGCATGCGGCTCTTTCAGCCTTATTCTACGGCTCCGCGTGGCCTGGAGGTCGGAGGGTAGCATGGCCAGGTCCCTCCAGAGCAGCACTAGAAGGAAGGGTAAGTGAAGGGGCCGAACCAAAGGCGGCTTCGTGCATGAGGGTGCTGCTTTTCGCATCCCCTCCACTCACCTCTCCTTCCAGCGCTGCTCTGGAGGGCTGGAGGGACACGCCCACACTGCCCTCTAACCCCTGGAGGTCGGAGGGTAGCATGGCCATGTCCCTCCAGAGCAGCCGCCATCCCCCCTTGCCCCACAGAGCAGGCAGCATCCTGCTCCGTCAAGCAGACGGGGTTTCCCTGCCCGGTGCTGCTGCCTCCCGCAGTGCTGCCATTCCCCCTCTGCCCCCCCCCCCCGCAGTGGCCACCATCTCCCTGCAGTCCCTCTATCCCTCCGCAATCCCCTCTGCCCCTCCAGAGCAACTGCCATTCCCCCTCTGCCCCCCCCCCGCAGTGGCCACCATCTCCCCGCAGTCCCTCTATCCCTCCGCAATCCCCTCTGCCCCTCCAGAGCAACAGCCATTCCCCCTCTGCCCCCCCGCAGTGGCCACCATCTCCCCGCAGTCCCTCTATCCCTCCGCAATCCCCTCTGCCCCTCCAGAGCAACTGCCATTCCCCCCCCTGCCCGTGGCCACTCATCTCCCCTGCACTTCTATCCCTCCTCAAGAATCCCTCTGCCCTCCAGAGCAACTGCCATTCCCCTCTGCCCGCAGTGGCTTTCACCATCTCCTCAAGAGTCCCTATCCCTCCTCAAGAATCCCCTCTCTTGCCCCTCCAGAGCAACAGCCATTCTCCCTCCCCGCAGTGGCCACCATCTCCCCGCAGTCCCTCTATCCCTCCCAAGAATCCCCCTCTGCCCCTCCAGAGCAACCGCCATTCCCTCTCCGCCCCCCCCCGCAGTGGCCACCATCTCCCCGCAGTCCCTCTATCCCTCCGCAATCCCCTCTGCCCCTCCAGAGCAACAGCCATTCCCCCTCTGCCCCCCCCCCCGCAGTGGCCACCATCTCCCCGCAGTCCCTCTATCCCTCCGCAATCCCCTCTGCCCCTCCAGAGCAACCGCCATTCCCCCTCTGCCCCCCCGCAGTGGCCACCATCTCCCCGCAGTCCCTCTATCCCTCCTCAATCCCCTCTGCCCCTCCAGAGCAGCCGCCATTCCCCCTCTGCCATCCCCACAGCATCGGGCAGGACATGGCCACTAACCCCCCTCTGCCCCATGGAGCAGGCAGTTGCCTGCTCCGTCGGGCAGATGGGGTTTTCCTGCCCGGCGCCGCTGCCTCCTGCAGTGTGAGAAGCGGTGGCACTGGACAGGCCGCGGCTGCCATCCCCCTTTCATCCCACGGAGCAGGCGGCTGCCTGCTTTGTCAGGTGAAGTTGGCCCGCAGGGGTCGCAAGGAAGAGGCGAGACGCGGTGATATCATCCGGTGGAAAGAGCCAGCAGCAGGAAGCGCGGTCCTTGGACCCGGCAACTCTGCTGTGTGCTCGGCCCTGGCACCTTTTATTAGGGTTTACAATAGGGGCGGCAATGGGGGTGTACCGGGAGGCGGGAGAGCGGGAGAACATCACATAATACATGACATCATGGGGTTGCCTACGTGCGGGAGGAAACGCTTGCGTCTGGGTCTAATCCATACCTGGGGGCAAGCGCCCCTTTGTCCGGGACACCTGGTGACCGTGAGTCAGGTAGTTCATGACCTGTGACTCACGGGGGGGTCTGGGGGATGGGGGAGCGTGTGCGCCCAGAAGGACACAGATGGCACAGGCATTCCATGCGCTCTTTCTGAGGTTCTGCTGGGTTCGTGGCTCACCCCTACAGTCAGACAGAGGGGTTTCCCTGCCCGGCGCCTCCGCCTTTCAGCGCTGGAAGGAAAGGTGAGTGGAGGGGCCGAACTGGAGGCAGTTCCGTGCGGAGCCACCTCTCTGGCTCAGTAGATCTTTGGGGCTGTGGAAAACGGGTCCAAATGGCTCTTTGGGTGGTAAAGGTTGCCGACCCCTGGGCTAGGGGGATTCTTTTCAGAGTTATACCTAGTTGCACATGAAGCAAACAACAGAACCTATTTTAATTTTTTTTTTACCTCTTTGCTGACTAGAAGGTGTCGTCTGCTGAAGGTTCCAGTACAAGAAGTTCAAGGATGGCTGCAAAAGCTGCTGGTCTGTTGGGCTGCATTTCCCAGACAAATTGCTGACTGAATGACAAAGATACCCAATATAATTTTCACTCTTTTATACTGTAATATTCCAAGACCTTGGGAACAAACCAGTGATCTAGTTAAACCAGCTCAGGCCACCAATCAAACCCTGTTGTTTCCACACAGAGACAAGCAAATATATTTTCCCCCATCACTGCTGCAGGTGGCAATGCAACATAGCAGCAGCAGGACTCCCATTTGGCAGGTTTCCCAAAGGCTCCTGCCCTGGTCCCCTAGCAGCAGTCATTCCCCCCACCGCCCGCCATCCCCCATGCCAACAGGACTTTTTCATGCATTTTATTTCAAGCAAGCCTCTAGTCACCTTTCATTGTGGAGATATAAGGGGGGAAGTATATCTCTGCAACAAAGGTGACTAGAGGCTTTTTTGGAAACCCTAAACGCTCATGTCCTGTGAACATAATACAACAACGCCCATCAAACTTCAAGGGAATGGAATGCCTTCTCCTCCTCTGATGTGAGGTTAGGAAAGGCGGGCAGAGCCACTTCCTGTGCCATATGAAAATGTGACACAACTTTAAGCAAGAAACTTAAACAAGGGTGCAACACTACTCTAGTGTCAAAACTTTTAAACAATGAGGGGTGGACCTTAAGGGCAGCCAACCTGCTGATCCACCACGTGGAGGTGACCGTGACTAGGAAGGCTGCCTTCATGGTGAGCAAGGACAACAATAATCAAGCCAGAGCTGGAAGTTAGCCACTTTAAAGTTCATGGCTCCAGAGAAATAGGCCTTCTGACATGGAGCATCTACGAACCTGCTCTCCTTATCTGATTGAGTCAAATGATAGCATGACCTAGGTTTGCTTTGCAGTTCCTCAGTGACCACAGAGGATGGCATGAGTTTTTTCATGAATTTTTGACAAATTTTATGGGCTTTTGTGTTGTGGGTTTCCCCCAGACACAGCAAGCAAGTATTGTGTTCATTCAAATCCTTCATCTTCATGCCACAAGTGGCATACCTTTGGAGAGGGTTTTGGAGGTCATTTCTCCAAGAGAAAGGTAGAATTCTAGCTGAACAAGGAGCAACACTCACTGTTCCTTGTAAGAGCTGAGGGGGAAAACATCTTCTCTCTTTGGCAGCAAAGAAAAAAAAATGAGGGTGGAAAGGGCGCCCTCATCTGGTACATGTGAGGCCGGGCATGAAAAACTTGTGGTTTCTGAACCGAACAGGAGGGGCAACCCTCCCCAGCTATGGAGTTAAGAAAAATCTTCCAATCAGCAGGCCTGCACACAGTCCCAATGTAGTTCTGCACCTAAACACCAACATTGAACCAAGTACAAATAACCTGTGCACAAATTATCCCTGCACAGCCACCATAAAAACCACCTGCTTCAAAACAGAACACAAACCTCATAATGAATGTTGTCACAGTTGTATATTGCAATAAGACTTTCCTCCTCCTCTGGAGCCTTTTCAGGCCAGACTTCCTTTTCAGCCCCTGAACCAGGACATTCTCTCACATCACTGACTTCAGTAGAATTTAAAGGGTTTATGATCGACACTGTAGCTCTCTTATCTCCAAACTAAAGTTCCAGACTAGGCAATATCAGCAGATGATAAACTCAAAAACTCACCCAGATGAAGCAATCTGAAATCTGTGCTGTCCAGCTCTCTCTCTGCCACATATCTCAGCTGCACCAGAAACAGAAGGTTCAATAAAAGTGGCAGAGTCTCGTTTTCTAAAATAGAACATAAAATAAAGCTGTTCAGCGACCAAGACTGCAATTCTAGTAACATTATCCTCAAGTTATTCCATCCTTCATAAAGGAGATCGAATATAAAGGCACACTGTGACTTGGAAAAATGAGCCCCAGTCCCCAAATCTTGTTCATAAACTCAACAGCAGGAAAAGACCTGAGCCAGGAACTCTAGCGGGGAACATTATTTGTTAATTCATTTTGGACATTTCTATGCCATTTCTTCAGTGTTCTTCTCAAGGCAGTATACAATTAAAACCATGTCACAATATTAAAAATAAGCCATTGGATATAAACAATATCCATAACAGTATTAAAACTACCCATAAAAAGCTGGTACAATAAACGCCACAGCTGAAAGCCTGGATTTAAAAAAAATTTAAATTATTATTTATTAGATTTAGTAGACCGCCCTACCCCCAAAGGACTCAGGGAGGTTTACAAGCTAACCAAACACAATACATTACAACTAGAAAACAGTCAAATAATCCCAATTAAAATGTGTTTTAGCCTGGCACCTAAAAGAAAGTAAAGTAGGTGCTAGGCAAGCCTTGGGGGTGGGGTGGGGGACTGTGTTCCAGAAACAAGATGTCACCCCCAAAAACACTATATCTAGTCTAGGGGTGGCCAACCTATGGCACTCCAGATATTCATGGACTACAATTTCCATCAGCCCCTGTCAGCATGGCCAACTGGTCATGTTGGCAGGGGCAGAATGGGAATTGTAGTTCATGAACATCTGGAGTGCCATAGGTTGGCCATTCCTGAATCCGCCTCACCTCTGAAGGCGGGTGCCCAGAGAACACAGACTGAGAGGAAGTCTTAACTGGTGGGCTGGATTGTATAGAAGGAGACAATCGTTCAGATATCCTGGCCACAAGCCACTTAGGATGTTAAAAGTAAGAACTAGCACTTTGAATTGTGCCCAAAAACACATGGGTCCCCAGTGCAGATCTTTCAGCACATGGGTGTAAGAGATCTGTAACCAACCCCAACAGTGGCCCAGCCACCCTCATTTTGGATCAGCTGAAGTTTCTGGATCATTTTCAAAGGCTACACTACATTTCATGGTCAAATCATTTTGGAGTACAGCTATCCAAGTGTCTCTTCCTCTTTCATTTAAAGGTAGGTTTCCTATTCACCTGGTAAAATGCTACAACATTTTTCTACCAGAAGCTTCTGCAGAATCTGTAGGAATTGACTTCGAAGAAGATCACAGACACAGATATCCTCATTTCTTTTCAGGAAGGTCTCTAGTGTCACCAAGACTTTGTGAGCCACTTCCTTGGTACCCTGGCAAACTAAATCCTGAAAGGAAAAGTGGATCAGCACCATTTAAGCAGATGTTGCTGCTGTTCACTGCTATGGGATAAAGAATGATCTGGATACCAAAATGGAAACCAGATTCTATAACTTTTAGCGATGCTACAACCATCCACAAAAATAACAACAAAGGCATAATGCACATACTTAAATTAAGAAAAAAACTGTACTAAAACTGTGGCTTAAATTCACAATTGTCATATTCAAATACACTTGTTATCCAAACAAACAGGATATTGTATTGTCGAAGGCTTTCACTGCCAGAATCACTGGGGTGCTGTGTGGTTCCCGGGCTGTATGGCCGTGTTCTAGAAGCATTGTCTTCAAAGGGAACTGAGTTGTTCAAAAGGAACAAAGGTCAGACTACTTCTATTCTGTTGCCTCACCTATTGACCTTGCTATCTCCATTGTTACTCACATGCTACATACTTCATTGTATACTCACATACTTCATTGTTACTCACATACTATAACTTCACTTGCCAGGCCACTCCTATTCAGATGCCCTCACCTATTGACCTTTACTCACAGGTATATATACTCCACTTGCTTTCCTTTCCACTATCAGATCCTCTGAAGATGCCAGCCACAGATGCAGGCAAAACATCAGGAGAGAATGCTGCTAGAACACGGCCATGCAGCCCGGAAACCACACAGCACCCCAAACAGGATATTATTCAAATGTAAATATTTTAATCCTCTCTAATGTACAGAAAGCAAAACTGTTATATGATAAATATATAATTTTCAAAAAATAGGGAATAGTGTAATCTTAAACAGATGACAATAGGCTTACTCCGGTTAGGACTGCACTAACAGGCTACAATACTAATCCCATTTACTAGGAACAAAGTGCCATTAAACTCAGTGGAATTCACTTCTGAGTATACAGGTTTAAGATTGCCCTGCACTTAAACTATGTTCAGCTATAAATCAATACTCTTCAGGTGTCTATAACACTGTTATTTCCTATAAATCTGATATTTAAATAATGAGATACTGAAAATTCCAAACACACTATTTCTAGGAATACAAACCCTCCAGTAAAAATAATTTCCATGTGGTTCTTGCTACAAATCATCTTATAGTAGAAGAAAAATCTAGTCTAAATATTGGCCATTTCAACAAAAAGTAAACAATATATTTGACTTTTTAAACTAGAAAAAAATATACTTTACCTTCTCTATGTGTATTGTTATTATCCTATAGATGAACTTGTAGAAATTATTTTATTATTACTACCTTACTGTGTTTGTGTATGAAGTGCCATCAAAGTGGTAAAGCGCCATCAAACTTTACTAATTTCTGTTAAAGGCCATAAAATATTATTTAATCCTAAGAATTGTAATAAGAACATTCTTCTAGGACTTCAGCCCAGACAACAAAACTTTGTTCAGGACTGCACTTGAACATTTATATTTGAGCAGAGGCGTAGCTCCAAGGGTGAGGGGGTGCGATGCACCGGGTGCGAGCCCCTGTAGGGGCGTGGCGAGGGTGTTCTGGGGCTGTGGCGGGGTGTGTGGCATTCCTGGGCAGGATGGGGGCGGACGACACACCAGTGCACCGGGAGCTTTCCCCCCTTGCTAGGGCTCTGTATTTGAGGGGTTTTCTGAACAAAAAACACAAGGTGATCTTGTACTCATGAAAACAATCACATACTAGCAAGACCAGCAAAGCACTGGGGTTATCCTTCAGCATGCAAAGGAAACTGTTAAAGTAGTTTGAGTCATCAGAAAAGCCGGCATTGATTCGTGAGACGGCATCCTGAAATCCAGTCTGGTCGTGGTCTTCACAGGAAAACCAGAGCTGGAAGATATAGTGACCAAATCTTCCCATAAGCTCAGGATAGAACAAAAAAAAATTAAGCAGCTGAGGATGATGGACATACACCAGGGTGAAATCAGATGTAACATCTAGGACCCTCCTTATGGCAGAAAGTGAAACCTGGATTTGGAGGAAAGTCAGAAGAAGAATGATTAGCAGTGCAGTCAGCCATCAAGACAACCTCCCCAGAGGCAAGTTTATAGACATCATAACAATAGGATTAGAACATGATGGTAAGAATTATTATCATTATAATGCCAGTCATTTAAAGGTTCTATTCAGCTTTGTAAGAAGAAAAACGCATTGTCAATTGTTTAAGAAACAGGTAACAGCATTCTCATAAGAATTTAAAAAAATTAACATGCACAAAGCTTCAGTCAAACTAAAGAGAAAAATCAGAATGTTTCATGCAAACTGCACCTCCCAAACCAAATCTAAATAAGTAGTGTTT
Organism: Sphaerodactylus townsendi; assembly: GCF_021028975.2. NCBI lineage: Eukaryota > Metazoa > Chordata > Lepidosauria > Squamata > Sphaerodactylidae > Sphaerodactylus > Sphaerodactylus townsendi. The sequence goes on along the minus strand of NC_059430.1, from coordinate 41,530,307 downwards.
TCATCTCTTCCCAGGAAAAGCACTCGTTTTTAATTGTCTGAAAAGGCCCAATAATAACAAGCTTTCAGAAATGTGATAGATCAGTAGTTCTCAACCTGTGGGTCAGGACCCCTTTGGGGGTCGAATGACCCTTTCACAGGGGTCGCCTAAGACTCTCTGCATCAGTGTTCTCCGTCTGTAAAATGGATAAATGTTAGGGTTGGGGGTCACCACAACATGAGAAACTGTATTAAAGGGTTGCGGCATTAGGAAGGTTGAGAATCACTGTGATAGATCATATTTTAAAAGCTGCTCTAGGAAGCAGTGATTAACAGTGTTTACCAAATCTAGAGGTTCACTCTTGTCTTGACATACTCCTAGAAGATACAAAACAGCTCTGAAGACATAGGGAGGTGGACATTCTCCTTGATGCTGGAGTGACAGAAGGAAACTTCTTATGGCTGAGAATAGTTCTGCTTCTGGAACAAATCTAAGAATAAGAGTCTTACTTTATATCCCACCTTAGACTCAAGGCCACTAAAACAATGCAAATGAATAACACACAAACAGCAAAACAAAAATATCATACAAGATAAAAACAGCACAGCCCAATCTGCAAAACAACTCACCCTCCACAAAATGCCCTTTGAATTAAAATCATTTTACATGTCTTCATGAATGCAAAAAGTGAAAGCGCCCTCTGCACCATTTTGGTAAGCCACTCCAAAGGTCTGGTCCTGACACAGAAAAAGCCCGTGAGGTGACTTTTGCCAATCAGACAGCCTTGAGAGAGGGCACGACGAGAAGACTGTCTTGAGAGCGTAGCCAATCCATGGGAGTATACTGGGAGATTCAAATTGATAACTATTAAGGCCAGTGGTGGGATTCAGCAGGTTCACACCACTTCGGCAGAACCGGTTGTTAAAATGGAGCTTGTAAACAACCAGTTGTTAAATTATTTGAATCCCACCACCAGAACCGGTTGTTAAATTATTTGAATCCCACCACTGATTAGGGCCCCAGGCCATAAAAGGCTTGTAATGTAATAACCAGCTGTTTGAATAGGGCTAGAAGGAAACATGCAGTTGACAAAACTGTGGTGATATTACATTCCAATGGCCGATCTCAGACAGGAGTCTTGTTGCCACATCTGGCACCAACTGAAACTTCAGCCTGTTTATCCATCAACAAGTCCAAGAGCATGCCAAATATTTTAATTCAATCTGCTAAAAAAGGTTTTACACAACTGCGACTGATAAATCAATACCAACTAAAAACTCTGCTTTCCTACTCTTAGGGAAGTACCAACTGCAATGGATTGCCAAACTATATTCAACAATAGTCAGGGATCATCAAGTAAGGCCAAGAGTGTTTTTTCAGTCCCAAAACCAGATCTGAATCCAGAATCAAATGGGTCAAGCTTCATTCAAGAGTGCCTGCAGTTGCTTTGCCACAACCTGCTCAATCACCTGGTCAAAACAAGGAAAATTACTGGACAATGGTTTATAATAATATACATGTTACTATCAGCAAGCTAGGCAGACAGTCAGCTGAATCCATCAAAAATGGAGGTCCTGTAGCTGGGCCAGGGGAAAGCCAAATCTGGGACACCAACTGCCAACTTTGAATGGGGTGGAATTAACACCAACTCCAGTCATCAAGAGTCTGGGTGCAACTCTGGATGCCTCCCTTTCCATACATAGCCAAAGTGGTATTTTCCCATCAATGCCAGGTTAAGCAGCTGGTGCCTATCTGCCTCGCCCTGATCTAACCATAGTGATCCATGCAACAGTTATCTCTAGATTACTATAACTCCCTCTACATCGGGCTATCATTCTGCTTCAGAATGCAGCTGTGATGATCCTCACAGGGACACCACCAAGACTGTATATTCAATCAAGGCTTTACCAGCTGCATTGGTTCCCAGTTGAGTATCCAATCAGCCTCAAGGTTTTGGTATTAACCTATAAAGCCTTGGGCCATTGTACCTGCAGGACCACCTTCCTTGATACACCATCTGGAGGGCATTGCGCTCAACCAGTAACAACCAACTGGCCTTGGCCCTGGATACATCTGGCTGACCTGAACCAGAGAAAGAGCTTTTTATGCTCTGACCTCAGCTCAGTAGAATATTGTAGCAACTGAGACTCGGGCCTTGCAAGATCTGGCTCAATTCTGAAGGGCCTGCAACACCAAGATATTCTGCCAGGCCTACAGTTGAAACAGCGACATACTACTCCATACTCCTAATTTTTTATCTCCTCAGTTCTCTTTTCTTCATTTTATATTCCTATTCTTATATTCTTAGTTTTTGTTTTCGTCCTGTTCTACTACTCCCCCTTGTTGACTGGCCATCCTGTGTAGAACTTCAGCTGATGGGTTCCAATTGGAATTTTAAAATTGTTAAAATTGATATGTTTTAATCATATTATGCATATTGTTATTTTTAATTGATTGAGTCTTAAACTGTTAGCTAACCTGAGTCTAACAACAGCCAGAAAAGGGTGAAATATAAATCTAATAAAATAAAATAAATATACCAGAAGTGTTCCTACTCACACCTTCCCTGGTTTAGTGCTATGCTTTTTCTGCTCATAACACTTAACTCACCTATCTTCTTGACTAAAAGCGAAATAGAAGAGAAGCAGGAGGCTATACTGGTATGTCCGAAGAGTATCATCTAAACAGTAGGAATCTGGGGTCTCAGATAAAAGAGTGAGGCTTTCTGCTACCCCAAAGTTTAACTGTGGAAGATTCCTCTGCAGGAGTTCTGAGATTTCTTCCTCTAAAAAAGAAACCAATGAAAAAATAGGAAAAAAGAGAGAAAGAACATCAATACAAAAAAGGAAGTGTCTGGGTGGTAATTTTAAATGTTCACTTATTCCCCCCTCCCCATCAAAAAATACAAAATGAAAGCAAAACCATCCATGATCCCCTAACATTGTTCTTCTATCTTATTCCATAAAAAGAGAAGGGTGAAGAATAGACCCTCCCAGAAGAAAAGTACAAGAGGTTCAATTTTAAAAACAAATAGTTAAACACATCTTATCTAGCACACCAGTTCTGCAGATTTTCCCCATATTTTCTTTCATCTCTGGCACTCCTAGGCACATAACTGTATACTACAAGTCCTACAAAATTCAACAAATCACACTATCAAACTTGCCCTCTTGCAAAGAATTTGCCGTCGTCTTAGAGGATGAATGAAGACTTAGGCAGATGCTATGGAGGAAGCTGGAACAAGCTTGATTCAACACTGGGTTACTTGAAGGAGAAAAAAATATGCAAAAATTAGAACTTTGCAGCTTAATCTTGGTCATGGCATCCTAATTACTCTAGTAACATAGTATGCTGTTGGCTAAGACTGCCAAGCTGAAAGCAACAATTGTATCTCCTCATATTTTATTTGGATCCCCAGTGTATTATTAAAATCATAAACATCTCAAGTCATCTGAGTAGAGGTTAGCATAAGAGAATTAAACAGAAGTACTTGAAGAGGATGAAAACAAGATAATTTAAGTATTATTTATTACCTTTGCCCACTGCAGTATTTGGCCTTCAGCTCCAGATTCAGTTGTATGAAAGAAGAAGATGCTAGACAGAAGGAAAACTATGCTCGTATAAAATATTTTAATTAAGATACTTAATAATACAGCTTGAGAGAATTTGAATCGGTTATGCCTTCCAGAAAGAATCACAATTAACAATTTTCAAGGTCTACAGTAAATAGCTTTTCTAGACTTTGAAAAATGTGACTGATACAAAGACAGAAGCAACACTTCCTGCCTCAAACTTCCTATCATGTCTAAACTTTACACCCATGGGGTGTAAAAGGATGATGTGCAAAGCATATCTACTCTAAAAGATGCTCCATTTTGCTTAGATTTCTTAATAGGCTTCCTGTTTCATTAACATCCAGCAAGTTCTAATCCTCCTTACCCAGTTTAATGGAGAATCTTTTACCCATGTCTGGCACAACACTGAACAGGATGTTAAGGGTTGAGATGAAGACTTCCATGAGAGCTGGGCGGACTATCCTCTCAGAATATTTCTGCAAGAAGAAGAAACAGAGGCTTTCCTGGTACAGAATATGCCGCCCGCAGGAAGTGTGAAGGATCTTTTAATGGGTATACCTGAAAAACTAAGGACCCAAGACAAAAGGTGCAATTTATGTGATTCTGCTTGTTTCAAAGAAAAGGGAGGAAAAATCCAGATGCACAAACATTCTGACAATGGCTTAAATATAATATTTAGCTGTTCCTCGTCATTCCCCCAAAGGCCAGCTAATGTGTGGGTTCTGGCAGCAACAAGAAGAAGGAGCTAAACTTTGCCATAACCAAGATCTACAAATTATAGCTGGATCCAGCCAGGTTTGCCTTTTAGTCTCAGCCAATTCCTCTACATACTGCAGTCCCTGGCCTCACGTTGCTTTTGTTCACGAGGGTCCCATAATCTCCAGCACAGCAATTTTGGCTGGTCAGAGACAAGGTCCCCCTTTTTTCCCCCAGCAGAAAATTTGATAGGAGTCAACCCCACTTTATGTTAATTTCCCTTGCTTTCTTAAGCATCCATGACCACCTTTATGCTAAAGTTGGAGAGAAGTGTCCTACCATGACTATGGGGATGCAAAAGGAGTCAGACATCCTCAGAAGAAACTCTGAAAAGCTTTTCAAGGTATCCTTTTTCTCTGAGTTGGGAGCAGTGAAAGGATTCTCCTGAGCCAGAGGATCACTTTGACACTCCACAGCCAACCTAGTAAGAAATGCAGACAGAAGCTATATTACATTCTATTTTACTTATAGGACAGTGAATGCTTAACTGTATCAGTCTTTCAATGAACAGCAAAGCTTAATAAAAGACCTCCTCACCTACAAGCATTTCTGAAGCTTTCTATGGCGCTCTGCAAAAACTGTCCCTGCCGTGAAAGTGCTCTGTTCTGATGTTTGGTTGCTGCATGACCCTTCATGATCAGAAAAGAGAAAATGACTTGGTTAAGAATATCCTATTTCATGCCATCAGGACCCTAACCCTAATCATTCTGTTCACAAAAGATTAGTTTTTAAATCCATGCAGTCTTGAAGCAACATAGATTGGCCCAGCCATTTCTCCTTATTTGATATCCCTGAGTCAGCTTTCAGCAGTGACAGGACAGTTTCCAGTCTTCAAAACTGGGGAAATGGGAGTGAAAACCCACCTTTCTAGATAATAAAAATCCATATAACAAAATACAGTTTTGCAACTCCCAGATCTTTGAATTACATCTTACTGTGTGTAAATCTAACACAACTAGTAACTGCACTGCCCTATAAAACAGGAGTAGAGAATAATGCAGGATGCTCTCAAATATTAGCTTCTTCCAGTAGAATGTCACTATGAACTTCAATTTCCATAAAGAGATAAGTCTTTAGTTGTAGTAGACAGAACAGCACAAATGTCTGAAATGCCACTGCAGCATCCACATAAAATTGCACTTCGTGAAACTGCAGTAACCTTGCAGCAGGTATACTCCATCTTGAGCACTTATGTGATGCTGTAAAAAGGCTGCAGCCCTAGGAAATAAAGTCCCAGCAAACAGCATAGAAGAAACATAACATATGATTCTTATGATCTCAAGATGGACTGGAAAACTGAAAAAAGAGCCCGTGTGGTGTTGTGGTTAAAAGCGGTGGATTCTAATTGGAAGAACCAGATTTGATTCCCCCCTCCTCCACATGAACAGCAAACTCTAATCTGGTGAAGTAGATTTGTTTCCCTGCTCCTGCACATTAAGTCTGCTGGATGACCTTAGGCTAGTCATAGTTCTCCCAGAACGCTTTCAGTCTCACCTATTTCACAAGATGTCTGTTGTGGGAAGGGGAATGGAAGGAGTTGTAAGCCGCTTTGAGACTCCTTGTGGTAGAGAAAAGTGAAATATAAATCCAAGTCTTCTTCCTTCCCAAATTACTTCCCCCCTTAACTTTGTTCTGGTTGCCACTGGGTGACCTTAGACAATGTTTCAAGTAACTTGGAAGCAACAATATCTGTTCAGCTATACAAGAAGGTGAATGTATATTGTACTGTATATTGTACTGATATATGCTGTATTGTTCATTATGTATAAAGTTATTGCATCTATATATATAGCTGTTAAACACTGATCAGAATATGAGAAGGGGTGTTGAGCTATACAAGAAGGTGAATGACATATTTTGTTCAAAATCAGGAACTGTCAAAGGCAAAATGTGCTAGTCAGCAGTTTTACCCGCAGGCTGATTGGACGGTGGCTAGTATATAACCATCTAATAACACTATGTGTGGGTGGTGTGGTAAACAGTAGTGGGAGTGTTGATTACTGAAAGCTGGAGAGCGGAGAGAAACTGTACATCACTGTAAATATTTTTCTGCACCAAAAGATAAAGTATTTCTTTTTGGATGAAACCTGTGCTGTTTGTTTCCTTCTCCTGGGAAAACTGGTGGGCAGCTTCCAGTGCTTTTATTTCGCTGCGCTAACAATATCCACCTTATAAACACAAATACACATACTCTCTCCTTTGTAACTGATTTTGCAAAGAACCAGCACTGTTCAGATGTGCTTAGCAATGAATTTCTCCCTATATTTCCTTACTGATATATCCCTATGAGGACATATCAGTAAGGAAATATAGGGAGAAATTCATTGCTAAGCACATCTGAACAGTGCTGGTAGTGTCAGAGACAGACAGAAACACAGACAGAGATCTCCAATGCCTGAAATAGGACAACAGGTTTGCCAAGATGAGGAATTTCACAGAAGAGGCATAAACAGATCGCTAATCCCCGCTATTTATAGCTCACCATAAGCCTTCAAGCACAATCAAAAGAGAAACTGACTAACCATGAGCCCCCTGTTAGGTGGGAGCAGTGGGACATCACTGCATTGTTTCAGTACACTTTCAATCAGCTTTTGCAGTTCTCCATACTGCACTGGAGTAAAGCTCACATGATCCTTCCTGTGGTGAGAGGAGCAAAGAAAAGTCCAGAAATTAATTTGGAACAAACCTTGCTGGAGACATCAGGAAAAACATCACTGTGTACGCAAAGGTCATTCTAAACAGGATGACAGCAGTTGCATGTGATTAAGCAAAGAACTACTCCAATGACAAGAAAAGTGTGTGTGGAGGGGATCCACACAGCCCTCTTCTCCAAATGCTTTTCATTTAGTCACACATACACAGCCTGCTGACCCATCTATGTGACTGGTACAATTCCATGTTTACTACATGGAACTGAATACCTTACATCATTTTTGTCCCTAAAACATCTCCAAAGCACAAACTGTCAAGTGATTCAGAATTTTCACTCTGGAAAGTGAGAAGCACCAGCGTTATTGTGACAGCTAGAAGAACAAACCAGTATTTTTTCCTGACTTACCTCAGAAGGGCAGCTACAGCCTTCACAGCTTCAGTGGCTACTTCCAAAACAGGGCAGTTTACAGCTTCTATGAGAACACTAACAGCATCTTTAAAAACAGCTGCATTTGTAAACAAATGTATTTCTACTGGCTGTCTGAAATGAAGAAACATAGTTCTTAGGTGTGGTTTCCTCTAGAAAGGTTTCCCAATTTTTGTTACACAGTTTTTTATATTGCTTTGAATATTAGCACAGCAATATCAAAAATTAAAAATTTTCCAGTAACTTTGTGAAATGACAAGACACTGATAAGTGGAGCCTGGGCTGATAGCTTCAAGTTACACCAAGGATAGAAGATGGTTTCTCAATAACAAACCGTAATATGTTCTGTACGGACATCATGAGGCTTTCTTTACACAATGTATACTCATTGAGTAAAGAACCAGGTGGCCCATGTTACCCAGGTTGCGTTCTTCCACCTTCGCCAGGCACGGCGGCTGGCTCCCTATCTCTCCCAGTCCGACCTGGCCACTGTGATCCATGCGACGGTCACCTCGAGGAAGCTTGATTATTGTAACTTCGCTCTCGCAGCGGAGCGCTTCCTTAGAGACTGATCCGGAAGCTGGAAGCTGGTCCAGAATGCAGCGGCCGCGGCTACTAACAGGTGGTGGTGTCAGATCCATATCACCCCTGTGCTGTGCCGTCTGCGCAGCTTCCGGTGGAGTTCCGGATGCGTTTTGTCGGGTGTTGGTTTTAACAGCACAGGCCTTGCGGCGGCATGGGGCTATACCTGCGGGACCGCATCACCCCTTATGTCCCACATGGAGTGGCTAAATTTCGGCAACGAGCAGATCTACTGGTGACCCCTGGTCCTGCAATGTCTGACTGGCTGGCCTCAACCCGGGCCAGGGCAGCTGCGGCTCTGGCCCCCGCCTGGTGGAATGCCTTACCTCATGCGGGCCCTGCGGGACCTTAATGAGTTCCGCGGGGCCTGCAGGCCAGAGCTTTTCCACCCGGGCTTTGAGGGAGGCCCGGCCGTGGATCTACTGCCCCCTATACGACACTGGAACCAAATCAAAGAACTGAGACTGCCGTTCCATTCTGTTAAAGCTGGGCCTGTGCTTACTTATAAATTCCATCCCAGGCCCTACTTACTCCCTCCCCTTTTTTCTTCTTTTAATGGCACTTAGGCGGGGCGCCTGTCTTAATTAATTTATGAACTGGGACGTAACCTATAGTTCTGCCACTGCTGCTTAGTTCTTAGGTTTTAATGATTTTAGTATTTTATGTTGTTGATTGCTGTCTATGTAACAGCCATGTTGGAAGCCGCCTTGAGCCCTTCGGGGATAGGCGGCCTATAAGTTTAATAAAATAAATAAATAAAATAAATATATGAACCTGCCAATCTCACATGTCGACACCAATAGGGTGTCCAAGCTGAATGAATTCTTTGCATCTGTCTTCATCCAAGAGGAGGTGAGGAACATTCCTGCACCTGAACCAAGCTTCTTAGGAGGCGAATCTGAGGAACCAGCGAAGATAGTGGTAGACAAGGAAGAAGTTCTGGCAGCCATTGATAAACTAAATGGTTACCAAATCCTCCTGGCCCAGATTGCATTCACTCACAAGAAGCCCGGTAAAGAGCTCTGGCATGAAATTCGCTGATGCTGCTCTACTTTAATATGCAACTTATCCTTGAAATCAGGCCCCATCCCCTGAAGACTGGAAGCAAGATGGCCAATGTGCCGGATCTTTAAGAAAGGGGGGGGCACCCGGGAAATGAGCAGGCCAGTCAGTTCTTTGACATCTGTTCCTGGTAAATTAGTAGAATCCGGCTATTGTAAGTACATAAAATTATAAAACATGTAATAAAAGCAAAACCTGCTGAGAAAGAGCTTCAGCATGGCTTTCGCAGAGGCAAATCCTGGTTACATAACCGGCCAGAGTTCTTTCTGGAGGATGTAAATAGGCATGTGGATAAGGGGAAACCAGTGGTGATAGTCCACTTTGATTTCCAAAAGGCTTTTTGATAAAGTTCCTCACCAGGAGACTATTGAGAAAACAAAGCGAAATTTAGTAGTCATGAGGGGAAGTCCCTCCTATGGATTAAAAACTGGCTAGAGAAAACAGGTAAACAAAGAGCGGGTGTAAAATGGGAAATTCCTACAATGGAGAGATGTGGGGAGTGAAGTCCCCTAAGGATCTGCATTACTGGGACCAGTGCTCTTTAACCTATTCATAAAATGATCTGGAAGTAGGGGTGGGTAGCGTGCAGGCCAAGCTCTGCAGATGATACCAAATTATGCAGGGTGGTGAGAAACTACAAAGGATTGCGAGGAGGTCCAAGCGGATCTTGATAAATTAGGTGAGTGGGCTCAGAAAACGGCAAATGCAGTTCAATGTAGCAAAATGCAAAGTGATGCAATATAGGGGCAAAAAATCCAAAACTTCACATACATATCACAGGGGTCAGTGCCATCAGTCACAAGAGACCAGGAAAGCAAAGGGATTTGGGCGTCTTAGTGGATAGTTCCATGGGAACAAGCCAACCCAATGTACGGCAGCCGTGAAAAAGGCAAACTCTATGCTGGTGATAATCAGGAAAGGAATTGATAATAAAACTGCAAAGCATTGTCATGCCCTTATATATCACGCGTGGTGCTACCACACCTGGAGCAATGCTGAAACGACGTGGGTTCAGTTCTGGTCACCACATCCCCAAAAGGATACATAGGTGCGCGCAGTGCAGAGAAGGGCAACGAGGATGATTGAGGGACTGGAGCACCTTCCTAAGGAGGAGAGGTGCCGCAGCGCAATTTGGGGCTCTTTAGCCTGGAGAGGAGACGTCTGAGGGGGGATATGACAGGTCTATGCAAAATTATGCATGGGGTAGAAAATGCTGAGTTATGAGGCAGGAAATTTTTCGCTCTTCCTTCAATACTTCAGGAAACCAGGGGGCATTCATTGCCTGGGGGGAAGAATTAGGAACTAATAAAAAGGAAACACTTCTTCACGCTAACGCAGCATTGGCGCTTCATAAGCCGCCGCATGGAGGCGGTGATGGCTAATTACCCGGAGGGCTTTGCAAGCGGGCTTGGACAGACGAAGTGGAGGAGAAGTCAATTTACCGCGGCTGCCAAATCTTGATCCTCTTTGATCTGAGATTGCAAATGCCTTAACAGTCCAGGTGCTCGGGAGCAACAGCCGCAGAAGGCCATTGCTTTCACATCCTACATGTGAACTCCCAAAGGCACCTGGTGGGCCACTGCGAGTAGCAGAGAGCTGGACTAGATGGACTCTGGTCTGATCCAGCTGGCTTGTTCTTATGTTCTTATGTTCTTACTTTGGAAGCTGCATCATAAGCTATGTGATAAGGATTTCTGTGGGATCTAAATATTTAAAACATTGCATATGTTGCAATATGTCTTTAAACCAAACCAATACTCCAACATTTGCTGAACAATTCTGAAGTCAAATTGCAATAAATCCGTCTGCATATCCGTTGCTAAGACAAAACATAAAACAGAGAAGCCGTGGATAGCTCTTCCACTTGAAAGCTTTCCAGCAGACACTCTATTAGAACCATCTCTAAAATGTTTCAACTTATAGGAATGAAAGTAACCAAGCTGAAACTTCTTTACCGTTTCAGGATTTCAGTGAGAAGCAGAAGTCCTTGTTTGTGCAATTCCACATTATTAAGATGCAGGATTTCTTTCAGGCTTTTTAAAACAGGTTCGATACCTGGAATGAAGTTTGTTACTTTTTTCAAACATCCAGAGAGTAAGAGACAGACGGCTGATGAATAGTTCATAGGAAAGAAACGGCTGGAAAACATTGAGAAACGTATGGGCTATATATGCACCAGCGACAGTAGTCCCAATCATATCATTCCCTTGCAAGGTCCACCACTAAGAATTAGCAAAGATATTGCAACAAATAAGAGGTAAAGTGGTACGTTTGGCCTAACCCTCAAATTCAGTAATTTGAATGTGATCACCGAGGAAATCCAGGGTTGATATGCAGAGGCAACCAATGGCAAACCACCTCTGAATGTCTTAATAGCCCCACCTTGTCAACTGTGACTTGACAACAAAAAGAAAAAACTGTTAGTGTCAATGAAGTGCTGACTTTTAAAACAAACCAGTAGTTATTAGGGCACGGTTTTCAATCAACAGACAAGTATCCCGTGAAAAAATATTTAAGCTATGTAATTCACAAAAAGTGCTCTTCAGCCACCCTTCTAGATGTTAGTTTGCAGAAGCAGCATTAAATGCACTTGTATTAGGGGCCTGAACCAACTTATGGCAATGAAAATGGATTTAAATGAATTACTAACTTCCACTGACTCACAATGCACATTTGAAATTGGCCCAATGACCACAGTGTGGAGGTACTATTGTCTTTTTGAGAGCCCTAATATTCCAACATGCGAATGCATGAAAGTCAAATGACATCACAACAGCAATTTTGTCAGGCTACAGGGGGTGGTCATTTACCGTAGACAGTGTGGCACTTGGAAAAAAAGAGATGTTCCTCAGTCAGAAGGAGCAAGCAGCAATAAATTGACCAGATAAGAGTTTCACTTGTACAGAAGAGACACTCAAACAGGAACTCTGTAACAAAGCATAAGAATTCATTAATCCTTACAGCAGCTGCATACAACAAAAATGGATCTCAAAGAAAAAATAAAAAGGGTTAGCGGTTCATTTAAATTCTGTAACATTATTTGAAACTACCGAACTTCAGAGGGATGCCCAAAAAAGATTTGTAAATTCCAAGAGAAGAGCTTGTTGCATAATAAAACATACACGGTTTAAAAGGAGACAATGGGAGCCAGGAACTGATGTTGCAAATATAGAAATAAATATAAATAGGACTTCCTCAAAACTTTTCCAGCACAAAAACAAGTGGGACGCTGCACATTACTTATCAGTGGCCACTTTCTTAACGGGAAAGAAGTTGTGGTTCAGACAAGAATAATAAAAGCTGCAATAATGGATACCTTTAACATGTTCCTTTTTACTTTGAAATTCATCAGTTAAAAATACAGGTTTGAACTTATCTGTTAACTGCAGTGGACTTCTGTGTAGGCACACATTGGGTCCGCACTCACACAGGGCCAGTCACAGTAGATTAGCAAGCTTTAAACTTCATTAGTTGCTGTTGCCATACAGATAAAAAAGCACTCTCTCCCCACCCCCACGGACATGAGGGAGTTTTCCCACCCAAACAGCCACATGATGGGCGGGGAAAGAGTCCCATCCCCTCAGTTCTCCTAATGCCACCGCGGCTGAGACAACAGATATGCCCAAGCAAGGGAGCAAAGAAACAGTCAGAGTGGGGGAGGGGGAGGAGATGTGCCTGCACAGAAGTTTACTCAGTTACAGGTAAGTACAACCCTGTATTTCATCATCATGGTCATTCTGTGCAGTCCCACACTGGGAGATTAGCAAGCAGCCTGGTTAATTTTTGAGTTACCTGGAACATCTGCATAGATAAAGGCAGGGGCATATTTTGCTGGAGAATGCACCAACACGGCAGCAATACACTGTGCACTTGCTATCTGTAACAGTTCATCTCTTGATAACAACAGCTGTGAGGAATATCAGAAATGGGATTAAATTTATCATCATGACAGTAAATTACTGAAGTCAGTTTCACATGGAAAATGCTTTTATTGAACGTGAGACCTATTTAAAATTTAAAATAAAAAGAAACATCTTCATCACTCAACTGAATCAGATCAACAGACTAGCACCTTGTTTCCCACAATGATTGACCATTGAAAGACACACAGCAGTAGTACAAAAGCTTAAACCTCCCCTGCCTCTGCCCTGCAACAACTGACATTCAGAGGTATACTGCCTCCAAACATGGAGGTTCCATTGAACCATCATGGCTAATAGTCATTGACAGGTGTAGCCCCCATCTTCTTGGAAACAATGGGGGATGGGGGCACCCCCTTTGGAAGTCCATAACGTTGGACCCCCCTAAACCAGGGGTAGGGAACCTGCAGCTCGAGAGCCGCATGAGCTCTTCTGTTCCTTGCACTGGCGTTCCAACGGTAGCGGTTTCGAGCCCCATCTCTGTGTCCTCGTCAGCCTCTGGTGGCAGCAGGGTGGGCGCACCAACTGCCCGTGGTCAGCTGGGCTGCGCCGCAGGCTTCCCCTCTCGCCCGCCCCGTTGGAGCGGGGTGGGCGCTTTCCTGGCGGCCGGCGAGGCCGAGCCACTTGCTTCATCCTTGTCCGCCCTGCAGGCAGCAGGGCGAGCGCATACATGCGCTTCTCAGAATAAGTGGAGTAAAAGGTTAAAAAAACCTCAATATATATAATGTTATCTTTATTTTAAATGTCCAAAATTATTTGCGGCTCCAAGTGTTTTCTTTTCCTGAGGAAAACGGGTCCAAATGGCTCTTTGAGTGTTAAAGGTTCCCTACCCCTGCCCTAAACCAACCTCGGTGGTATCATCAGGAGAGTCTCCCAACAAATCCCTGAAATTTTGATGCTGCTAGCCTAAAAACTGCACCCCCTGCAGGCCAAAAACTGGAAAAACACTAAAAAACCAAAAACCCCACAAACGGGGAGGCGGAGTTTCAGACATGTAATGGGGGTTTGAATCCAAGAACCCCCCCCTTACCTACGTCCTTGGCTTCCACCAATTTATCTGGAACAGATGTTAGGCTAACTTATAAGCTCCCAATTCCCCCCTTTTAAAAAACAGTGTTATGGTTTCTACTTTTCAATTCTCTGATAGGAAGGCCAATTTTTATGATATTGTGTAATATGATTAGGATACCAACAGCTTCATGTCTGGACGTATGCTATGTGTACTCAGTGGCTTGTTGTTTTTTAATACATTGATTATTATTAAAAGTACAGTGAAAATAACTTTCAGTTGACAAATGAATAAATGCTTATAAAAACCTAATCACACCTGCATACTCAGGGATCAGAGGGACCATTACAGAACGTACATGGTACTACCTGCAACTAATAAAAATCATTCCCAGTTTTTAATGAGGCTTTTTCATTTCTTCCTAGTTACAAGGTATTTACTAATTTTATTTAGAACATTTAAAAAATATTAAATGAGATAAGTTCAGTATCCAGCATTATAACTCAAAAATAAACTAATATGACAACTGGCTTTTACCCAGCACATCTCAAGAAAACAGGTAACTTCCTGTAGAGATTACCTTCTTCAACATTAAAGGTAATGGACTCTCTCCCTCAACAAACTCTGGACTTGCAGAATCTGCTCCTTTCCCTGAATTGCTCATAGTAACTGAAACAAAGTGCTCATATTTCAACAGCTGATTTAACAACCCTGCAACAGAGCAAAAGAAAGTGAGGAATATAACAAGTACAGATTATAAAACATGTAAGTACTATGTCACTGCATTCTAAAATGTCTTTACGATTCTTTGGTAGCTATTTGGAAGTCTGGTTGTTGCTAGTCGGTGGGAGATGATGATGATGATGATGATGATGATGATGATGATGATGATGATGATGATGATGATGATGATGATGATGATGATGATGGCCAACTAATCAAGTGCAACCAAAAGGAAGCCTATACATACCTGGGCATTTTCAGCTAGATAACTTCAAGCACAAGCAAGTGAAGACTGTGGTCAGCAGAGAATATACCAAGAGGGTCAGGAAAATTTTGAAATCCAAATTAAATGGAGGGAATATCATCAAAGCCACCTGGGCCATACCTGTCATCAGGTACACTGCTGGAATCCTAAACTGGACACAGACAGATTTGGATGCATTGGATAAAAAAACTCAGAAGCTTATGACAATGCACTATGTCTTACACTCATGTAGTGATACCAATAGACAATACCTTCCCCAGTGATCTGGTGGCAGAGTGTAACTGCAAGTAAAGCAAACAGTGGTGGAGGAGAAACATGTGCTGGTCGATTATGTGAAGAAAATCAAGAACAGATGAAAGTGAAGAACAGGAATTTACTGAAAGCCCAGAGAACCAAACAGGGGTACAGATAAAATGTGATTAAAATGAGGACTGAAAGCTGGCACAACAAAGCACTGCACGGCCATTTCTGGAGAAGATCAAGGACAAGGTGGACAATGGCTGTGGTTAACAACTGGAACTGAAAAAGGAAAACTGAATCAATTATTTTAGCTGCTCGAGAGTAAGTGATTAGGACAAATATGATCAAGGCCAGAATCAAAAATCTTCAGATGATGCAAAGTGCAGATTGTGCAAGAAAGTCGACGAAACTGTAGATCACATACCCAGCTGCAGCAAAAAGATCATCCAGACAGAGTACAAACAGAGGCAGAACAGTGGCCAAGACAATCCACTGGAATGTATGCAAGATTTACAACATTAAGACAGCTAAAAACTGGTGGGAACAGCATCCAGAGAAAGTCACCGAAAATGAGAAAGTCAAGAACTTGTAGAACTTCTGAATCCAAAAGGACAAAGCTTTGGCCCATAGTACACTGGACATCACAGTGATCGAGAACAAGAAAGGGACCATCATCGACATAGCAATACAGGTGACAGTAGGGTCACTGAAAAAGAATAGACGAAGGTCACTAAATGCCAAGATTTGAAAATTGAGATTCAGCAATAATGGCACAAACCAGCTGAGGTTGTCCCAGTGGTAATTGGCACCATTCCTAAAATGCAAGGGCAGCACTTCAAATTTACAAAATCAACATCTTTCAGATTTAGAAGGCAGCCTTGCTGGGATCTGCATGAATACTACGCTGATACATAACAAAATCCTAGGCCTTTGGGTGAGGCTCAAGTTGTGATGAAAGGCCAACAACAACCAGCTAAAGAACTGGCAGCTGAGATATTCAACAAAATTAATAATTATTATTACAATAATAATAATAAAGGCCAACAACCAGCTAAAGAATTGGCAGCTGTGATATTCAACAAAATTAAATAACAATAATCTGCTCAGGAAGAACAACAAAAATGTATAAATACCCCTCACCATAAATTTCTCTGAATTTAGCAGTCTGACTGCCAAAATCACCTAGAACTGGATAACTATTACAGCCAGGCATTTTTTCCAATTTTTTAAATGAT
Organism: Sphaerodactylus townsendi; assembly: GCF_021028975.2. Classification (NCBI taxonomy): domain Eukaryota; kingdom Metazoa; phylum Chordata; class Lepidosauria; order Squamata; family Sphaerodactylidae; genus Sphaerodactylus; species Sphaerodactylus townsendi. The sequence continues at coordinate 41,513,882 of NC_059430.1, read as the reverse complement.
GACACTTTTAGGGTAGTGATGTGATCCTAAGAAACCCTATGCACATTTAATTGAAAGTAAGCCTCACTGATCTCAGTGGGACTTCCTTCCAAATAGACATTAGGCTGTAAGGCAGGCTAAACACATGAAGCCTGATGGGTAACCTTGGGCTTCTCACAGTTCTTCAGAACTCTCAGTCCCACCTACCTCACAATGTGTCTGTTGTGAGGAGAGAAAGGGAGAGGAATTTGTAAGCCACTTTGACTTCTTATAGGACAGAAAGGCAGGGTATAAATCCAACTCTTCCACTACTACAACTGGATTTTCCTTAAAGAGAGCCAGCGTGGTGTAGTGGTTAAGAGCAGGTGGATTCTAATCTGAAGAACCGGGTTTGATTCCCCACTCCTCCACCTGAGTGGCAGAGCTTTATCTGGTTAACCAGATGTTTCCGCACTCCTACATTCCTGCTGGGTGACCTTGGGCAAGTCATAGTTCTTCAGAACTCTCTCAGCCCCACCTACCTCACAAGGTGTCTGTTGTGGGGAGAGGAAAGGAAAGGAGCTGGTAAGCCACCTTAAGTCTCCTTACAGGAAAGAAAGGTGGGGTATAAATCCAAACTCTTCTTCTTCTCTCTAATGAAAGTCATCACTTAAAGAAAGAAGGGAGTATACTTAGCAAGAAGCACTCCTAGCTGAATGCAGCTGAAGTGGCAATATTTGCTCTTATGCTTTCTTATCAGGAATCAAGCATAAAAGGCTGTGCGACCAGACACCCTGAGATTTCTGCTTTCATACATCAGTCAACAACCCAGTCATAAATCATGGTTTAGAACCCAAGTGTAGGAACCATCAACAAACCAGTTCCTAGACAGCCTACCTTAAGCCATCACATTAGAAAGTGATCACCTCATGGATTAGTTTATTGCTACATCTGAATGCAATTTAGAATACACGCTGCTTATTTTTTTAAAAAATGTGTTTTTTCCGTTTTTATACATTCACAAAAATTCACAAGAGGCAATTTCCATATTAACATATTTCTTTAGCAGTCCTTGTAAAAATATCCAAAGTTCTTCCCCTTGTATTATTCTGACTAGATATATTACCCATGCAATTAAGTTGCAGCTCCTTGGTCTGTGAGTTCTTCAGAGTAGTCAGAAAGAGGCTACATAGCTTCTCTGTAAAATGTGCACACAGTCTCTCTGCAGCATTAGGGAGACAGTACAATTTGCCATAAAGGTAACATACAGCAGCCTTTATTCTCTCATTGGGATACATCAAAGCTGTAGCTAGATACTCTAACATGTTGCCTGCAAAGAAAAGGCAAGTGTGAAGACAAAATATCAATAACTGTCTGAGAATATAATACAGCCAAGTCGGCAGAGGCACCATTTAAGAAGGGCACAAGTGACAGTCCCCTGTATCTGTCCTGTGACTCAGATTATATGCAGTTATTACTGAAAATTTTCTATTGTTATGCCCCCAGAGAAGATTTGTTATTTTCCTATTAAGTCTAAGTTTCCCTATAGCTAGCATGGGTTTAGTTCCTTGTATAAGTATTCGAAGGGAGGGAATTTTAGTTAGACCCTGTCCCTTTAAGAAATTTCCCTAGAGCAGGGGTAGGGAACCTGCGGCTCTCCAGATGTTCAGGAACTACAATTCCCATCAGCCCCTAACAGCATGGCCAATTGGAGAGCCGCAGGTTCCCTACCCCTGCCCTAGAGGCAGTCTTCCTTTAATTACCCAGCAATGCCCTGTTTAGCTCAGTCAATCTAAGGTGCCTAGGCAGTTGGAAAGCTGCAATATGTATTACGTCTATGGTGCATAGACTAAAGTGTATATAATCTAGAGAACACAAAGTTAAGGTGTTGACAGAGATTAGAATCCAGATAAAACACTGAGAGAACCAAGAGGAAGCAAGACCAGTGGACTTTCTTGAGAGGGGTCAAGAAAGAATAAAAGACTACAGCTTCAAGTTTGTTCACCAGTCAAGCAAGTACTTTATCTTAGTTAGACCCTGGGAGGAGTTAGGGTCTCAAATCTTCTAAGCAATAAACCTTGTTTTGAATTGTTACAGCTTGCTTGTATATCTCCCACTCCGTTCAGGCCACCTTCAGATTGTTTGACTTGGGCAACAGAACAATATCCCTGAACTCTTGCCAATTATACTGAATAACTCTTGTTTTTCAATAAAGTACCATCAAAAGCGCTTTGAAACCTTACTTGCTACAGAAACAATAATTGAACTTGATTGAAAGATTAATTGAACTTAATTGAAAGATTTCAGTATACCTGAACAAATACATTTTACTACTGGGATACTGAAGGTATAGTAGTCTGGTGGCTTGGAATTGTTAGAAATGTTATTCCTAATGAACCAGCTACATGTGCTCTAGAAAAGCTTAGCTGAACCTCTAAACTGAAGCAGCTGTACAGCTTAAGCCATGTTCCAGGAACAAAGGATGCCTTTTCCATTTTATTTCTCTTTGACTTTGTATTTTTCTATATGCCAGGTACACTTAGGATTTGCCTTCCATTACAATATATCCTTCACTATTTGAATGTAAGAGTGTGCCTTCATGCTCTACTTATCTGTAACACATTTTGGTTCTATCTGTCAGTTTTGTTGTCTGCTGATGTAGATTGACTTTTATGTAAGTGCTGATAAGAGTTTTCTGGAGTGTTTAATAGTTAAGCAGTTAAAATCTTTATGCCCTTGGCCTCCTATTTAAAAGCTCCAGTGGTGAGAGATGATAGTTTCTTTCATGGTTAGTTTTGGTTCTTGGCAGAGTTCACTCGTGACAGATTGTTGGATGAGTGCAGTAATCCGTTGCTATAAGGCATTTTGTGTACCCCAGTGGAGGTTCATCCTTACAGACCTTGACTATGCTGCCCTTAGTCTTTGTTCCTGGATCCTTCCTATTCGCATGTAAGCAACCAAAATAAAATTCAATACACCTGCCCACTTTCTTACCTCACACTCCAATCCTGACCTAAATTTCCTTTTTTCCTATCTTATTCTATTTTTGTGTTTCTCTTCCTGCCGTTTTTAGCAAATCCGTCTCCTACCCCTCCCTCCTTAGACAATACACACACACACACACACATTCAATGGCTGTTTTCCTTTGTTCCTGATTATCTGCAATACAATGCCTGTCTGTCCTTTTTTTCTTTTTGGGGCACTTAATCAGATCTGAACACTTATTCAGATTCATCTCTAGATAGTTTAACACAGATTGTATATGGCCACATTTTACAAAACATATGTGCTAATCTTATTGACTTCAGCATGAGCTCTCTCCCTCATATACCAAAGCTAAATAATCTTCTATGTAGCACCAGGAAAGAGGATAGCAGATAGCAGTCCCAGGGAGAGGGGAAGCAGGCTATGGAGAGAGAATCCCACGTCCCGCCCAGGAGACATGGCAGAACAGGGCCAGAACTGGACAAATCATGACATCTACCACCACCACCCCCTTCCTGCCTTGAAGTGGCCATACAGAGCCAGTATTTATCTCACAGGGAAACCTACATGTAGGTATAGTACACATAAGTTTCCTCAATAGAGAAACAGTGGCTTCCATTTCAGGTTGGGAAAATGAAGTGGGGAGGTGGAAGCTGAAGCATCTTCTCCCATAATACCATGTTTTTTATCCCAATTGGGCCAGTGTACACAGAGAATTTAATTTCCAGCACAGAACTCTAAACAAAATTCTATTAACAAGCCACAAGCCCAACATGTGGATTTCATAAACTACAAGGATCTTATGGGACAGAAGGAAAAACAATTCCCTTTCGTTTTCATAGGATGTTTTAGTATTTTCGTTACATACTTATGTATACTTTGTAATACTTACTGTGTTCAATTACCAGTTTATCAGCAAAAACAGGAATAGCATCTGCCAACTTTCCTAGAAGAATTAAAATGGGTAAGCTGCCTCTTGTAGTGGCTACTTTGCATAACTATGAGGGAGGAAGAGAAATGAAAAAACAAATTCTTCAATACATTAAAATTAGGAACATAGAGCCCACTCAGCAGCCTATCCTTGTGAAAAGATCATCAAAGTAGTCTTTAACTTTTGCTGCTCAGGGGCGTAGCTTCAAAAAAAGGTGCCCGCCCCAGCTGTACCCAACCCCCGGACCAACTCCCTACCATGCCCCATGGCAAAAAAAAAAAAAAAACCAACCCTTTGGTGCCTTTAAAATTCAGCAAACTTTTCTTCAAGCCAATCATGCCAAGGCCAGCAAGATACTGGAAGCGGCGACAAAGCCAGGGAGGGTACGCTCTTCCCCAGCCCTGACTCCACCCCCACCTCAACCGACTGTATTATCATCTTTCTGTGGAACACAGTACAGTCCCATGAATCTAAGGAATGCCCCCAATATCCCCGTTCTTGCTATGATATCTGCAGCAGCATACTAACCAATACACTTTCTATACAAGCCCCAATATGGGCAAAGTCAGAACTTGACCCTATACATTACAGTGTGCATAGGATGTTGACAAAGCATCTCTTCTTTCAAGCAAAGAGCCAGCCCTGACTTTCTACATCACTGAAATAGGACAGGCTTCAGAAGAACCAAGGAGACAACACCTTTGCATCTGCACGGTGCATCCATTCAGAAACAGCATCCTTCATCAGGGAAAGATGCCTGGCTAGAAACCTCCCAGTATATTGTGGGGGCCCCAATCAACCCCTTAACTGCCATTTTGCTATTCCCCCCACCATGGAAACCATTTTTTGTGTCTCCCACTTCCCATTCTCAAAATTTTAGAAATGCTCACAGGCTCAGCAAGACTAGGGACCTGATACAGATATCTTTTTGTCACTTTCCTCATTCCTCAGTTTTAAATGAAGATACTATTGAAAGAACTGGGAAACTGTTTAAACTAACCTCTTGCTGAGATTCTTTCAATAGATAGTGCAGGTAAACTTCCAACTTCAGCTTCACTACAAGCATTACCAGAACTGCACACAAGAAAAAAGTTTACTGACTAAACATTTCCACACATGCTTCCGTGTCACCATGACTATAGCTACCATAGTTATATAAAGCAGTTTTCTCCTTGCCTCAGTGCTTCATTTACACGTTATCTGTAGGGAGAAAAGGGGGAGAAGAAGCAGGCACCTTATCCTCAGGCATCCCTATTCTTCTACTGCAATTCAAGAGCTGCATAATAAACACATTTCATATAATTTTAAAAAATAGTTTTATAATGATGAGGGATATCTTGAATTTATGTGATATAAGAAAAGTAGACAAGCAAGGAGAAAGATAATTTCTCCTTGGTTAAGGTATAAGCAGAGCAATAAATTCTGCCATAAGCACAATTCTCACAGAATAACCTTTCAGCCTTATAATCAGGGGGGAAAATTGCTTTTCTCCTAGAGCTAATTGGATGATTTATCACCTAAAATAGACTCTCTTCTATATGGTTTTGTGCAGATATATAAAACATTATAATCCAGAAAATATAAACTAGCTCTTTGGGTGTTTTTATACTTCTTTCAGTCCCTCAAAACCAATTCAGACTATTCTTGGCTCACAGTTTAATGACTGATGACCTCATTCCATCTGTTCAATTGAAGAATAAGTGCATGGAAAACTGAATTTCCTGTATACTTCTTGGCTCTGTTAAAAAAACATGCAGATGGCTCATGCGAATCTTACAAATAACTTCCCTGCTAAAAAAATCACCAAGATTTTGTTTACCATTTGAATGGAAATGTATCAGCTTGAATGATCAATACAATTTCCATGTTAGGAAGAATAAAGAATATTGTGTATGTCTTAAGTACTGTCACATCACTTCCAACTTATTCGAACCCTATGAAGTAATGAACTGTATTACAGAAATGTTAATGCAGCTCTGAAGATTTTTTCCTCCTAATACTTGCTAGCCAAGACCTGCAGTATAATTCAGCCTCCTTATGTCTCCTTGTTGGGATTTTGCAAGTGTATGTCACAATTCAGTTATAAAAAGGTTAACTGTTTGTATGTAAACAAATTGCTTAAGTCACTGTTCATGACCTGATCTATTGATTAGCTATTACTTAGCCAGATAGCCATTGCTTACATGTTAGTGAGCAAGTACATCTGAAGTTATAAAGTAAACTGTTTCTTTGTTTGAGCAGACACGACAACAGCACCACCATCAGCAGATAGCTACCAGAATGTAACCAAACGTACAGTCATGTAGATGTGTAACAGGAAAGAAAGGATTTCTTATTTTATCTCCAGTAAACTCATATATAAAATGAGTAAACTCATATATAAAAAGCAACTGAGAATATATATTAGCAGAGTGGAACAGAAGAGACATATTCTCAGTTGCTTTTTATATATGAGTTTACTAACTGTAAAGGGAGGGTTACATGGAGATATATATACCCAACACTCCTGCCAGTCCCCAAAGCTCTCAATGCTAAAGAAGTATTTGAAAAAGTGGGTGGACAGTTTTCTCAGTGTAGATAACAGTGCTTAATGCTTTCTCATTGCCTCTCTAAGCACTGTAATCATGCAGTATGTTATGTGCTGGATCTTATTCTAATTTATCCAATTTCCATTCAGGTTATTTGCTCTGGACCCAGTGGTACTGGAAAGAGGGTTCATTCCGCTTCTCCACAGCATCATGGCACATCTGTGCACCTCCAGGGTTTCCCCAGATCTCCTCTGATCTGTCTCAAACCCACTTTGCAGCAGTTTTGCAAAAGATCGCAGTAAAGCCTAGACGACAACTGCACAGGTGGGAAAGTTCAGATTTTCCCACCCACATTTCCCTGAACCAGTCTACAATGTGTGGGGAGCTTTTTTGTTTTTGTTTTTTAATTTAATATCATAAGGTATATATCTTCAATGGAAGAGGATGGTGATTTACTCTTATTTCAAAGAACTTAACACACATTGTTATTATATTATATGTTAATATGATACTTGATTGCTGATATTATTTAACTGAAAAAACTCCAGTGGCCTGGGAGAAGGGGGGAATGGTCATATCCAAGGCACCAGGGCAAAGAAACTGCAAGGAATCCTGCCACGTGAAAATCTTGTCATTGTTGTGCTATATTGGCAGCCATAGTACCTACAAGGAAACCTCACAATCCTGCCCAACTGTAGAAGCCACCTTAGTCATTCTTTTGGGACATGGCACTTTTTCGTTCATAATTTGCTTAAGAGTGCGGAGATCTTCACCTTTTAATGTTAATTGATTCTAAGTTTATGTTTGAATTTTCAGAACACAGAGTGCCTTGACAGATCAACGATGAATGCCAGCCCAAGACACAAGCATGCAATAAAATATAAAGTGTTGCGGTTTAATGAGACACTTTAAAAAAATCATGGGGCTTTAAAAACAATCCCAGCTGAATCCCAAAGCCACGACAACTGCAAGATGAGGCACACAGTCAAGAAAAAACCTTGCACTATCACTTCCAGCAGGAGGCTTATTTATCACTAAGAGTGCAGCATGCCTTTTAGACGTCATCAATCTTCAGTGCAACAACTCTGGAATATAATCACTGCTGTCTCAGTTTTTTAAGTGGTCAAACTGTACAGACTTGTTCAAGGCCATGAATTGAGTCTAGCGTTAAGCTAGGTTTCCCAATCTTACAGAGCACACCAAGCTGAGTGCGTGGGATTGTGTCTGACACATTCTTCCTGTGTCTGGTTCCTGCGATTGGACTGAGGCAAGTGCAATAGTGATACAGTATTAGTCCACTGACAAAGGCTTCAGTTGAAAACGTCAGCTTGTACCAATGAGTGAGTTTTGGATTTTTTGTGGACGTGGAGTGGAAATCTTTATTTTCATATAATCTATTCTCAACCAAAGAACCACTGCAAGAATCTTTATTGAAGGAAACACATGCACCAGGATTGTTGAATTAAAGGGCAGCAGTAGTGGAGACGGCGGAGAGGCCTCAGCCACTGATTGAAAGAACACATGTTCTGTTATACCTTTATATATGTGTTATTTATGCTGCTATTATTATTATGATATAGGAATTTTGTATCACCTTTGCACTTTTGCACAGTTTTTGCACACACCAGTGTGTGGTTCAAACGCTTTAGTGCATGGCTTAAAAGTCAGGAGTACAGTGATTAGTCTTGTTTCTCGCTGTAGATGTACTCCCTTGGTTTTGTTTTTGGACCTTGATGAGGTCCCCCACAACATTCTTGCAAGCAAACTAGGAAAGGTTGGGCTAGACCAGTGGTGGCGAACCTTTGGCACTCCAGATGTTATGGACTACAATTCCCATCAGCCCCTACAATTGGCCATGCTGGCAGGGGCTGATGGGAATTGTAGTCCATAACATCTGGAGTGCCAAAGGTTCGCCACCACGGGGCTAGACTATGCAACTATTAGATGGATTTGTAATTGGTTGACTGACCGAACCCAAAGTGTGCTAACCAATGGCTCCTCTTCATCCTGGAGAAATTACTAGTGGGGTGCTACAGGCTTCTTTCCTGGGCCCAGTGCTATTCAATATTTTTTTATCAATGACTTGGATGATAGAATAGAGGGCATGCTAATCAAATGTGCAGATGACACCAAATAAGGAGGTGTACCTAATACACCAGAGGACAGGGTCAGAATTCAAAATGACCTGGACAGATTAGAGAGCTGGATCAAAACTAAAAAAAATGAATTTCCACGGATATAAATGTAAGATACTACACTTTGGCAGAAAAAATGATATGAACAGATATAATATGGGCAACAGCTGGCTTGACCACAGTTCATGTGAAAGGGATCTGGGAGTCTTAGTAGGCCTCAAACTGAACATGAGTTAGCAGTATGATGTGGCAGCCAAGAGAGCCAGTGCAATTCTGGGATGCATCAATAGGAGTACAGTGTCTTGATCAGTGGTTCTCAACCTGTGGGTCGCGATCCCTTTGGGGGCCGAATGTCCCTTTCACAGGGGTCGCCTAAGACTCTCTGCATCAGTGTTCTCCATCTGTAGGATGGATAAATGTTAGGGTTGGGGGTCACCACAACATGAGGAACTGTATTAAAGGGTCACGGCATTAGGAAGGTTGAGAACCAATGGTCTAGATCGAGGGACATAATAGTACCACTCTATTCTGCATTGGTCAGACCTCACCTGGAATACTGTGTCCAGTTCTGGGCACCCTAATTTAAGAAGGATACTGACAAGCTGGAATGGGTCCAGAGGAAGGCGACCAAAATGGTTAAAGGTCTGGATTCCATGCCCTACAAGGTATGTTAGGTATGTTAGGTAGGCAGGTATGTTTCGTCTAAAGAAGAGAAGGTTAAGGGGTGACCTGATGGTCATGTTTGAAGGAATGTCATGTTGAAGATGGAACAAGCTTGTTTTCTGCTGCTCTAGAGTCTAGGACAAGAAGTAATGGGCTCAAGGTACAGGAAAAGAGATTTCCCCCAAACATTAGGAAGAACTTCCTGATGATAAGGGCTGTTCAACAGTGGAATGTGCTGCCTTGGAGGGTGGTGCAGTCTCCTCCTTTGCAGGTTTTTAAACAGAGGGTGCATTGCCATCTGTCGGGAGAGTTTTGATTGCGTGCTTTGATTGCAGGGGGTTGGACTCAATGGCCCTTGTGATCTCTTCCAATTCTATGATTCTGTGATAACCTCATGAACTAATGACCTCCAAAACATCCTGTCATTGACAGCCTTGCTTAAATCTTGCAATCTGAAGGCTTGTAAACAGTCACTCTTAATAAGAAGGAACATTTACATAGGAACCCTTGTACATTTTTTTGGTATGTAAAACTGTATACATACTTTGTATTTACTTCAAAGCAAATTTAGTCAGAAATAAAATGATTTTCTTTCGCAACGCTTACTGGTATTTAAGCTCAATGTTACCTTCTTACCTTCAATAGATAAATCCAGTATATGATTGTCTTCCATACATCTCAAGATCCCTACAAGACAAACCCACACATAAATATCATGTGTCCGCAAGCAGTATTGAGCCCTAGAATATTTTACTATAGTCTGGAAATTTTCAGCATTGCCTTATTTCTTCTTTTTAGTAACTCAGTTTTATGCCGCATTCGTTTACATTACTGATTAGTAGGTCAAATCAATACAGGAGGAAAAATACTCCCAGCATCCAACTTCTCTAGTGTTCCTGCACAGACAGGTATGCAGATCGCCTGTACTTTGTCATAACTGAGAGCCAGCATGGTGTAGTGACTAAGAGTGTCCAACTAGTATCTGGGAGATCCAGGTTCAAATTCCCACCTGTGCCATGGAAGCTCACTGGGTGACCTTGAGCTAGTCACACTCTTTCAGCCTAACCTACTTCACAGGATTATTGTGAGGACAAAATGGAGGAGGTGAGAACACCATGGGCCGCTCTGGGTCCCCATTGGCGAGAACAGGGTACCAGTGAATTAATTAAATTATAACCTGTCCATGGCACTCAAGTCACATCCCACATAGTACATGCAGTACGCACTATCTGTAGAAAGTGTCATATTTTCCCAGGTACAAAATATTGTATTTGGAATCCTTGAAAAGGCAGTGTCCCCACAATATAAGCAAATTCTCAGTCCCCCATTGGCAACCAAGAATGCCCCACCATCAGTTACTAGTATCCACCACCATTTGAAGTGACAGCAAGAGAAATAAATGAAATAGTCATTGGGCCTATGGTTAAACATCACTTCCAGGAGAAACATGGAAATGATATCATGCCTCTCTAGGAATCATCTGATTTTCAGCAATTCCTAGAGAGCCATGATGTCAATTCCAGGGTTTTCTGGAAGTGATGTCATAGCAATTCCTCCCCCCGCCTTCCTCCTGGTTACCCAGCAGAGTTTAGCAACACCATGCTGGAAGATATGTAGACTGTGTGTTGCCTATGAGTAACAAATACAAAAACTGAAGTGAGAGTTGCAGCACAATCCTATAAACGTCTTCACAGATAGTACTCGCAACCTCTGGAGGATCAGGAGGACTTGTAATGATCCAGGCTTTCCTTAGTTAACTTGTGGTTCTCATTCCTCCTTTCAGGCTTTTTTAAAAAATCCCCATCCCTTTCTCCCCTTTTCTCTCTCTCCCTCACCCTTTCCTGTTTTTTTAATCCCCTAGTCCAGGGGTAGGGAACCTGCGGCTCTCCAGATGTTCAGGAACTACAATTCCCATCAGCCTCTGTCAGCATGGCCAATTGGCCATGCTGGTAGGGGCTGATGGGAATTGTAGTTCCTGAACATCTGGAGAGCCGCAGGTTCCCTACCCCTGCCCTAGTCTCTTTCCCCATCACCCTGAGATAGTCATTCAATTCTTTTTGTTGCCCTTCTGAAATTCTTTTGTCAAACAAGGAGGGAGAAAATTGCATTTGGCTCAGCCTCCTGAAGCAGCTATTTTGCATCTGGCTTCACTTCCTGTGGCAGCATTTTGGGATAACACTCACACCTCCATCTCAAAATTCCAAAGGTGCCCACAGGCTCAAAAAAGTTGGAGGCCCTTGAAGTAAAGGAAATCAGACCACAAATAGGAACAAGAAGCTATTCATGTAGAATTGTAGCTTCCACATCCGAAAAACAATGAATAGTTGCTACAGCCTGAAACCTGTGATATTAGACAAGAGGATATAAATTTCTCTTACCAAACAAAGTTGCTATGAAATGGACACATACTCTTTCATCTTGAGCAAGCAATGGGATGACCAGTGCTGCATGCCAAGTCAGAGCATCATGGAGGCAGGAGAGCACATGATTCTTGCGTACTAGCTGAAGATCAGAAAGTTTTGTCAGTTGGGTTTGAAAAGCAATTATAGGAGTACTTAAATACTGATGAAAATCAATATTGGTAGTTCAAGTCACCACTGGTTTTCTGCTGAGGAAGACTGCCAGATATATACGTTTTAAAAACAAAAGATATGTCAAAGCCCCCAAATGCAGCAAGTTACTGCACAGACCTCTCAATAAAGCTCTGAAGCTGAATGAACATCAATGAACATAAGATAACTCCTGTAGAACATATTTTTTCTCTCTTCCTGTATGTTTACTTCCTGCTAGCTTTTCCTCATTCCCTACCTTTACTAGTAAAGGAACACCAGTCTGTACCACCACCAAGTCAGTATATCACTTCCTAATAAAATCAGATCCAGCAATAAAGTGTTTGGTGGTGCAGTCTGTACTCTGTTATGTGCAGTCATTGTTACTGACAATTGGTTTTGGCAAGCCAAAGTTCCCTTTTTGCTGAATATAGAAAAAGCAAACCAGATAGATTCACTTATTCATTCTATATTGTGACAACCACTATCAAACTATCTCCAGCTGCTATTAAAAACAGCTATAAATACTGACAAACATTGATAAAATTCAAGAACAGCTACAGAACACCAGATTCTCCGCCAAAATAATAGGGGACAAAGAGTTAAAGATTTAAAAAGCTAGATCAAACCGGATACACAACGCTAGCATATTACAGTTACCGCTGCTGCTTGGGTAACATTAAGTGATTTCAGGCAACGTAGTGAGGCGCAGGAAGCTGGTGTTTAGACACAGACAAGTCTTTATTAGCATACCAAATTACAATAAAACAATTGTCCATAAAAGACAGATAAATGCAACAAACATTCACAGTCTTATCAAAGGTGTAGTCCAAATGAACTCATCAAAAGTGCCATTCCCATACACCTCTCCACACACCGGACTGAAGACCCACCAACAAAACCCAGGCATCACAACAACATACAGTATCAACACTCCACTATAAAACACAAGAGTTTGTTGAGTGTGTAAACCTAGAATTTCTGGATAGGGGACAAGGAAATGGGTGAACAATTGATCTGACTCCAATAGGTTGCCACAGCCTTCAATTGTCACACCATCTGGCTTGTCGATAACAAAACTACGACATCTCTCTATAAATCACCCACAGGTTATTTGACTTTGGATGACCATGAACCCGCAGGTTACTGGCAGAGGTAGGCACTGTATACCAGTAGCAAAAAGTTAATGTGAGCAACATTGTTGTTGTTATGATGATAGCAATCTAATGCTTAGTATCCATCTAGAGTTGCGTCTATAATCTTTAAAAGATATTTTGGTATGCTCACAAAAGTAAGGATCAAAGGTTATCTGGATTAAAAGAATCCTAAAGAGCATCAGTTAAATGATTGTATAGGAGTGAAGCAATGATGGGTTGGATCATTCTGATCTTGGCAAGTCTTGCATAATGAAACAGAGTGTGCTCCAGTGTCTCAACTTGGCCTGAGTTGCATGGGCATAGTCTCTTTTATTTATCTATATGTTGGTGGAAGCCGGTGTTCTTCAAAAGCAAAGTATTTTATTTGGAAGTGGTTGCTACAGCTCAGGCAGGGGAATCGCACTTTCGTAGCCAATTACTAGAACTTTTATACACACACATCAAAAGGGGCAAGGGGGCAAGTAAGGGGGCATGTCCCTTACCTTGCAACAATAAGGAAACATCAACACATAAAAGAAAAGGTACAATTACAACTTTGCGAACAGGACCATGAGATCTCGCTGTCAAGCGTCTTCCCTCAGGACTTTATGACAGTGCTGAAATGGAGAGCGGAGAGGGTGAGGCTGTTTAACGCACCCAGGAATCTGGTTATCAGATGGGCTGATTCCTTGAATTATATCTTGAGGTTCCCGTGCCTCAGTCCCGCAACAAAAGAAAGTTCAAATGGTATAATGGCGATCTTGGCACGTCCTTCAACGGCTGGGATATCTGGGGTGCCGTAATCAGATTCAATTTGTAAATCCAAAGGGGTCTTTAAGAACATAAGAACATAAAAACAAGCCAGCTGGATCAGACCAAAGTCCATCTAGTCCAGCTCTCTGCTACTCGCAGTGGCCCACCAGGTGCCTTTGGGAGCTCACATGTAGGATGTGAACGCAATGGCCTTCTGCGGCTGTTGCTCCCAATCACCTGGTGGTCTTTAAGGCATTGCAATCTCAGATCAAGGAGGATCAAGATTGGTAGCCATAAATCGACTTCTCCTCCATAAATCTGTCCAAGCCCCTTTTAAAGCTATCCAGGTGAGTGGCCATCACCACCTCCTGTGGCAGCATATTCCAAACACCAATCACACGTTGCGTGAAGAAGTGTTTCCTTTTATTAGTCCTAATTCTTCCCCAGCATTTTTTCAATGAATGCCCCACACCTGGTTCTAGTATTGTGAGAAGAAAAATTTCTCTCTGTCAACATTTTACCCCATGCATAATTTTGTAGACTTCAATCATATCCCCCTCAGCCGCCTCCTCTCCAAACTAAAGTCCCAAACGCTACAGCCTCTCCTCATAGGAAGGTGCCCAGTCCCTCAATCATCCTCGTTGCCCTTCTCTGCACTTTTCTATCTCCTCAATATCCTTTTTTGAGATGCGGCTGACCAGAACTGGACACAGTGCTCCAAGTCTCTTGGTGCATACCACTGCTAGCTTATATATAAGGGCATGACAATCTTTGCAGTTTTATTCTCCAATTCCTTTCCCTAATTATCCCCAGCATAGAGTTTTGCCTTTTTACAGCTGCCATGCGTGAGTTGGACATTCCCATGGAACTATCAACTAAGGCGCTTAAATCCACTTTCCTGGTCTGTGTCACTGATAGCACCTGACCCTGGCGATGTTATGTGAAGTTTGGATTTTTTTTGCCCCTATTGTTGCATCACTTTACATTTTGCTACGATGAACTGCATTTGCCATTTCTGGAGCCCACTCACCCTAATTTATCATAGGTCGAGCTTAGATCGCCATGAACTCTTATGCCTGGTTCTCCACCACACCTGCTACACCATTAATTCTGGGTATCATCTGCAAACTTGGCTACTGCGCTACCCACACCTACTTCCAGGTCATTTTATGAATAGGTTAAAGAGCACTGGTCCCAAAACGGATCCTTGGGGACACCATCCCGACATCTCTACCATTAGTGAGAACTTCGGCTATTACACCCACTCTTTGTTTCCTGTTTCTCAACCAGTTTTTAATCCATAGGGAGGACTTCCCCTCTTATTCCTTCATTGCTGAAGTTTCTCAACAGTCTCTCTGGTGAGGAACTTTGTCAAAAGCCTTTTGGAAATCCAAGTAGACAATGTCCACCCGGTTCACCCATGTCCCAAGCATGCCTCGTTTTACACCCTCAAAGAACTCTAGTAAAGTTTGGTAAGACAGGATTTTGCCTCTGCAAAAGCCATTGCTGACTCTTTCTCCAGCAGGTCTTGCTTTTCTACATGTTTTATAATTTTTTATCTTTAATGATAGATTCTACTAATTTGCCGAGGAACAGATGTGTCAAAACTGGCCAGGCTGGCCTGTAATTTCCTGGGTCCCCCCTAGATCCTTTCTCTAAAGATTGGTGTGACATTGGCCATCTTCCAGTCTCTCAGGGATGGAGCCTGATTTCAGGGATAAGTTGCATATTAAAGTGAGTAGGAACATCAGCTTAATTTCATAGCTTGAGCTCTTTAAGAACCTCTTGGGTGAATGCAATGATCTGGGCCAGGGGATTTATTGCGACATTTAGTTTATCAATGGCTGCCAGAACTTCTTTCCCTTGTCTACCACTTGCATCTTGCGCTAGTTCCACCGGATTAAGCCTCCTAAGAAGCTTGGTTCAGGTGCAGGAATGTTCCTCACCTCCTCTTGGAGTGAAGACAGATGCAAAGGAATTCATCTCAGCTTCTCTGCAATCTCCCTAAAGCCATCTTTTAGCACACCCTTTGTTCCTTTGTCATCTAACGGGCCTACCGCTTCCCTTGCTGGCTTCCTGCTTTGCGGTGTACTTGCAGAAGAACTGTTTGTTGCTGGTCTTGATGTTACTTGTCATCGTTCCTCTCATATAATCCTTTTTTGCCTCCCCTTACAGCTAACTTGCTTCTCTTTTGCCACCATTTGTGTTCCCCTCTCATATTCTTCATCAGTCAAACTGGACTTCCATTTTCTAAAAGACATTTTCTTTTTTCTGATAATTTCCTCAACCTCTCTTGTTAACCATGGTGGCTTTCTTTTGGACTGGGTGCTGCCTTTTCTAACCTGTGGAACACATTCTTTGTTTTTGCTAAAGAGATCTACCGGGTGTTGGTCCAAACTGAATTCCAAGGCTAGCTTCCTTGGCCCTTAATATCAGCTGCTACAAGCTGCTGCTTTTTCCAACCGATACAGATATCTAAAATAACATTTCTAAACTTAAACATTAGAGGAAATCTTAAAGAACCTCCAATACAGTACAAGCACATATACATATAAGCAAGAGTATCCTAAATTAACAGTAACATCAACTAAAGTCTAATCCTAAACATTGGGCAAATAATAAATCCAACACTGAGGAGGCTTACATTAAACCTTAAAAGGGATTAAAAAAACAAGAAGGAAACCATATAAAACATTGGCACAATCACATACATATGGAAGCTTCTGGACCACGCTGGTCTCTTTGCTCTGACCCTTAGCCAGTGTAGTTCAGCGATGGGCTCAGGAAAATATTTTTTCCTATTTACTTGGCGGTAACAGTACCTAATTATTTCTACTCTCAACTGTGTTTTCACACACAATAAAAAGTGCTGACTTATCTGTAAGAAATACCAGAAATACATAGGCAGGTAATGGCAAACCATCTCTGAATGTCTCTTGCCTTAAAAACCCACTATGGGGTTGTAATAAGTCAGCTGTGACTTGATGGCAACAACAACAAACCTGGGAGAAGTCACCTCTAGAATATTGCAGACCTCTCCCTCCATTTTCAACTTTTATTTTTCAAAAAGATGCTAATCCTGTTGTGTGTGTGTAAAGGCAAGCAATTAAGCAGAGCAGTTTGCCACTGCTTTCCTTTGCAGAGTCTTCCTTGCAACTCTCCCCAAGCACCAAGGTTACTTGGCTTCTGAGATCTCATGTGACTGATTATAATCTTGCTGCTTTCCCTCTTGCTGACACTTTTACTTATGGAAATACAGCCATGCAGACAATATACTGTATCCCGCTGAAACAAGCCTAGCTCCTGCCTCCCAATATTTTTCTGCAAAACTCTGGAATAACTGGCAAGTACTAAGTACTAAGCAAAAGGAAAGTCCAAAACTGTTCAAAAAGTTGAGAACTTCAGGAAAAGAGAAAGCCCACACATGAGATGGATTGACGCAATAAATGGCTCGGTTTGCAAGCCCTGAGCAAGGCTGTTAACAAAAAGACATTTTGGAGATCGTTCATTCATAGGGTTGCCATAAGTCAGATGCATTTATTTTTATATTTCATACATTTATTAATTTTAATATAATTAAATTAATTTAAAGATGTTGTACCATTTGGTTTCCTCTGTCCTGCGCCGATCCTTTTCCCAAGCTCCCCACATAGTTTAAGACACCTTATTAAAAAATGTCCAACTGGGAAGGCCTTTTTGTTATTTGTAGTCTTTGACAGCAGTTAGCTTTGCGTGTAAAAGAAACTCTAAATTCATACTCTCCACTTGCCACAACTGTGCTCCTTTTCTTAGAGCTCGCTAGTCCACAAAACAAATACCATCCTTCAGTCAGCCCAGAACTATGCAGTGGTCAATTTGACTAAAGAGAACTGCCAGGAAACGTGTCCCTTAATGCCAAATGTTAATAATGGAAGAAAATACGCTAATATAATGGTAGAAAATACACTCCGTGCCTGCCACGGGCAACCTTAATAAGTACTTTATTATGTTAAGGCATGGTAGATGATACTGAAAAATTCTAACTTGTTCAACCTCCCCTCCCTCAATATTCCACCTAACTTAATAGGGGAAATTCTGAGAACATGGCCCTGTGGGAACACTCCTGTCAGTCCACACCACAGCAAACTCGAGTCACTTTGGCCCCTTCGGACATGCAGAATAATGCACTTTCAATGCACTTTGTAGCTGGATAGCAGAATAGCAAAACCCACTTGCAAGCAATTGTGAACGTGCATTGGGAGTGCATTATTTTGCATGTACGGAAGGGGCCTTTTAGCCAGAAGCAAAACGCATTTTATTCAATAGAGATGACTCCCAGTGAGGTGTGACCCACTGCAACCTAAGTAAGGAGAACTGAAGGGGCGAAGAGAATGGGCGCTACCAGGAGCACGCACCGAAGCATTATCGTCTCGTAACGTCTCAATGGCGCACGCCAAGCAAAGTGGCGCCGGCAAGGACTCCAGGAGCCAGTGCGAATCATGTAGCGCGTGAAACCGCTGGCAGACGAGAGGCTCCGTGGCCAGCTCCATTATAGCGCTCCTTCACCGGTTCTCTATCAGCCCCCTCACAGACCAGGCGACCAAAGACAACCGGCGGGAAAGATTTGCGCAGGCGCATCGCTGGGCGCTCAAGGAAGGCTTCTCTTGATTGGCAGCTCTTAGCACGCGGGTCTCCGAAAGGCGAGTGCGAGTGCATTGTATGATGCTGAAGGAAGGACTATTTTACGGTCCGCTGAGCCCGGCTTGGCTGGGAAAGGCCAGGATAGCAAGCCTAATAAATAAAACAGTAAAATAAAAATTAGCGCAATCCTCAACTGTAAATTCTTCTAAATCCACTGGAGTCAACAGGTTTTGAAGGGTGTCACCCCGCTTAGGGTTTCACTGTAATTTCAGAGTAAGCCCAATCGAATACAATTGAAATTTTTTGAGTAAAATATAGGGATGGGAGTGGGACGTCACTAATGACTTGGTCAGTAATGACTCGGTCTTTGCACAGAAGATTTACCCTTTACCTTGAAATATTCATAAAAGTGTATTGTAGAATTTTATTTCTCTCAAAAGGGACATTTAGATGTATACTGCCACACTTTCGAGAAGGATTACGTTTTCTACAGGCGACAAACAAGCAGAAATGCGGCCAATGAAGTTACCGCTTGCCATTCTAAGCAGGTCTACCTAGAAGTAAGTCCCATTTAATTCAGTGGAGCTTTAAGAATGCAATCTTTGTGCATTATCATAATGCCATTATGTAATCTGTGTATACATTCCGTGCAACTGGTCCACGGGACACTCTTTTTTTTTTTTCTCCCCCTCGGTTTTGCCGCAAAGGAGTAAAAACCACTCCCTCCCGGCCTCTGCAATATTTTCGCTGATCCCGACGTGCCTTTCCCTACACAACCGCTAGAGGCCGCTATGACTAGAAAGCGCCCCGTCGTTTGAAAAGTCCGCTCTTAAACGCTGTACGCTAAATTACCTTTCCCGATCATTTCCGGGGTTACTGTAACTTCACTTCCGGTGGGAGCGCGTTTCTTTCGCACGTTTCGGAGAGCTTTAAGTTTCTCCCTCCTTCAAGCTTGCAGATCCAGAGGATTCATTGGTGGACAAAAAGGGGATCCAGCGCTTGTCCTGCTCTGCAGCTATGGTGAGGGCCATTTCGTGATCAGGATTGCATGTGGGAAGGAGGCATTTGGGGAACGCTGAATCAGAGTCGGTGACTCTTAGGTTTTAACTGTTAGTAAGGTTGAACATATAGCGAGTTTTGCCAGTTTGCGGGGTGGAGTCATTGTAGGTCGAGCAGATACGCAGGGATTACTCCTCTGGGCTTTTCAAGAATGGTGTTTCTGAGGCAAGTACTAATGCTGTGCATGCCAGATGGTCTCAATGTGTTTTTTTAAAAAATCTGTTGCTATAGATAGCGGATTTTTATTGTGAAATATTGGCTAGAGAAACTAGTCCTGCCCCGCAGTTACCCTTTTGTGGATTTCAGCACTAACCCACGTGCTCCTACCGTCAGGGCTGCTATTGGTGACTTCAATACTTTTTATACCGTAGAAAACGTTTTGTTCTATAGGTATAGTCTTTGGAAAGCTAAATGCTTTGGGGGGGCGGGGGCGGTAATCTGGAAAAAAGCTTTTTTTCCTGTCTTCCGCCCCCTCAGAATGGAGGAAATGTAACAAGAATTATTACCACTTTCTCCATTTTATGGGTGATGTTCCAGATTTTAATTCCTGTAATAGTCCCACTGTGGTATAGAATATTAACAGTGGTCATCAGTGATGCAGTGTAGCCATGCTTTTGCTTTGTATTTTTACATGTATAGGATGGCTGTTGCAAAGAAAATGGTTGGAGAGATAACCAGCTTGTTTGACCTTTTAAAAGATGTTTTAATATTCTTCTGCACTATTTTAGAGGCTGTCATTTGAAATCAAAAGACTAAACAATGAGAGTGAGAAACCCACACGCTTTACTTATTGGCAGTAAAGGCAGCCTGGGGATTTTTCACGTGAAAATGATAAGGGATGGTAAAGAATCCCACTACTATGCTTTAAAAAAGAAAAAAAAAGCTTTAGTTCGGTACCTGTAAGAATCTGTTAAAGACTCATAGGAGTCCATGTGGTTAATCCATGATTCAGATACAGTCCTGTACCTGGGATTGTGAATATTTTAACAAGATATCTATTTCATGTGTCTTAATTCTTGCTTTCTTTAATTCTTGCTTTCTTTCTATAGACTGAGCCAGAAGTAAACCCTAAAGCTTATCCACTAGCTGATGCTCAACTCACCAAGACACTGCTAGATCTTGTGCAACAGTCCTGCAACTACAAACAGTTACGCAAAGGGGCCAATGAAGGTGAGAAAGCTGTTTGACCTGGTGCAGAAGATTGGTATTAATGTAGCATTTTAAAGTTATTCTCCTATGGATAACATAACTGGAGTTTTATGGAGTATCTTCAAACACACACACACACCTTTCTTGGTTGTCAGTTTACCCTAGCAGTGGTTGTTGCTGCTGCTGATTTTGCTCTGGGTACATTAATCATAGGACCAGCTGAGGTATCATTTATCTTAACTGCTGTTTTACTTCTGCAAGGTCACATTGCAGATAAATATGACTGGAGACAGAGACATGTCTGAGAGTTAGGACCAGAATCTCAGTTGCTTTTTTAATATGGTTAGAGAACGTTACCATTTGGGATCTTCCCTTACCAGTCTTCATGCCAGCTTGATAGAATTCTGCAATCAATAGTACCTATTTGTATGTAGCCATACTTCTATAGAACATGATTAATTTTTGGCAAATTGCCAAATATTGTCTTCAGTGGTGCAAGAGCAGAAAGCTATTAATGAAGAAAACACTGTTGCTGCATATTGTTTTGTATTTTTCACCACAAGTTCAATCCCCTAGATTAGTATTTTGCTCCTGTATCCTATCATTCTGCTACCACATTAATCAATTACTGTATTGGTGAGTAGCTTTTATTATCAAACTACGTATGTTCATATCTTGCATTGAAAACCATTTGAAGGGTCGCTGTTAGATGCAATTTGACAGCATTATTATGTAATACTGTAGTTACAAATTATTCTTTTCCAGTCTGTGTCAGGTTCTAAAGAACTGCATGACTAGTAATAGTCCAAGATGGTACATGAAAACTTTTTCATAGGATCTGCTAACTTGATAAAGTTGAAAGAAGGAATTAGCAAATGTTTTCTAGAAGTTTTAGGAAATTAAGCTGTTTTACTGACTCTTCTTTTTCCACAGCCACTAAAACTTTGAACAGAGGAATTGCTGAATTCATTGTGATGGCTGCAGATGCTGAGCCCCTTGAGATCATCCTGCATCTTCCACTGCTGTGTGAAGACAAGAATGTTCCCTACGTATTTGTGCGCTCCAAGCAAGCCCTAGGCCGGGCATGTGGTGTTTCTCGCCCCGTAATTGCCTGTTCCATTACAATCAAAGAAGGTTCACAGCTGAAGCCTCAAATTCAATCTGTCCAACAAGCCATTGAGAGACTATTGGTTTAAATTTGTCTGGTCCACTTTATACTGAATTAGAATAACTCAAGAAAGATTATTAATCTTTAGTTTGTATCAAATTGGGTTGTTTTTTTTTTGTTTTACTTGTACAGTATTTGCATTTGTTTCAGTTGTTTATCAGGTTTGCCTCTTTATTCTACCTGCCTCAAAGTTATATTTGCTTTTCAAGTGTTCAACACAGAACTCTTTAATTCATTTAATAGGTTATAGTTCTGGTGAAACTACTCTCTCCAAGTAGGATTTAATTAGCCCAAACTTTTTGATAATTAACAAACTAGATATACAGAAGATTTTTGGCAGATTTGGTTTCTAGGAAACAAGGCATATGCTGCCAGATCTGTGTTTTACTCATGTGTAGAATGAGAAAACTGAAGGTGTATCTTTAGCCTCTCCAATCACTTGTCTTTATGCAGGATCAAATGGAAGTTAGACTATAGTACAACTCAAGCCAGGACCAAAAATCTAGACTGGTCAAAACTTAACCTGAACACATGCTCAAGAAATAGATAGAAGATGAAAAGCTATTGTATTGCCAAAGATGCAGGTTTTAACATAACTTTTTAAAAAATCCAATCTTCACCTATATAATTTACTAATATGCAAAGTGTCGTGAAGACAAATCCTCAAGTGATGCGCCTATAGGATTGTCCTTTGTACCCATTAGTTGGGGGTTTACTGTCTTGCTTAAAAACCACAGCGGGGAAGCAGTGCCTTGCGATCCACTGTCTCCCAACAGCCTCCCTGTTGTCCTGCCACCTTCCAACCACCACCTCTAACACACCATCTGGGCCTCAGGAAGCAAACTGGCTGGAGAAGCGACCCTCATCCTGCATGCTGGACTGGGTGTGCTGATTCCACCACGCAGGATCAACCCCCACCTCCCTTCCCAAGACCTCCAGGCTTTGGGAAGCAAAGTGGAGGGTAAAAGTGTTAAGTCCAATACAGAGGACTGGACCCCACAAACAGTTTGCCAACCTCCAGGTGTGGTCTGGAGATCTGGATTCAAAGGTGTAAAATCACACCACTGAACCCACTTCCCCTGAAGAAGATGGCTGCTTTGGAGGGTGGACTGTATGGCTTGGTGGTTGTTGGGAACATTGTAGGGCAAAGATGGAATTTTTCTCTCAATCCCCCCCCAAATTACACCAACTGTTTGCAAACCTCCAGGAGAGGCCGGAGATCTGAACTTGCAACTAATCTCTATACCACTGAACCCACTGTCTAGAGCCCATTGTACTGTTCAGCACAATGGGCTTTACTTCTAGTTTAATATATGCTTATGTCACTTAATAAGTAACTGCCCATGTTAAGAGTTAGTTAGCTGATGCCATTGTACCATATAGAGCTGCTGCTATTGTACCATATAGAAAGTAAACTCCCAAGTAACTTCATGGCTGTTATTGTGTGTGAACTCAAAGGTGTAGGACTTCCATCAAAAATTTTCCTGGTATCATTCCCATGGGCCTGGAAAATACATTGAGAAGTTATGTGTTCCTTATAGTGACTGAAATCAAGTTGACAATTTGTTCTATGAAAAGAGCTTCTATAACTGCTGTACATTTTCCTGTGAGATGTATAATTCTTGCCTCCATTTATAAGTCTTGACTCAGAGAATCTAGTGCTGTTTCTCCTTGGAGCTTGCAAACCTGGCTGATTACTACAGCCCAGTCAGCTTTCATGAAGGCAAAACTTTGTAACTCAAGCTCTGCAAGGAAGAGCAGCCAAGTTTTCTGATTTGTTTAGCTTATGAATGAAACGCCATTTTCTTTACACCATTTTTAGTGTTCTCTATAACACCAGCACTGTGCTACAGTCTGACCAAAAACAATGGCAATAAATGGCTCTTGGTTTTGTTATATGCCACCTTCCTGTACAAATTAAATTACAGCAAAGCTATGGCTTATTTTAATCACAACTTTAGTTGCAAACAGGAAGCATACTATAGGTTAGAATCTTCCTCAAGGGTAGGATTTTCTGCTATGAATCTGAAAAACTAACTGATTTAAGGGGGGGAGAGAACCTTGGTTTACTTCCTCTAATATATTGTGGGGGGTTTAAACAGGAGAGAAAAACAAAGTACTTCATTTTTAGGAATTGTGTATGTGCCTATTCTGTAATGGGGTAATATGTTTGAAATGCAGAATAACACTTACTTGTCATTAACATTTTTAAGTGCAAGACAGCCAATTACACTTAAATGGAAGATTGAAAGGCAAGACCCAAACAGTTAAACAGCTCTTCCCATGCATTCTCTCTGAGCTTTTCTATGCTATAACT
The DNA here is from genome assembly GCF_021028975.2 of Sphaerodactylus townsendi. Lineage (NCBI taxonomy): Eukaryota > Metazoa > Chordata > Lepidosauria > Squamata > Sphaerodactylidae > Sphaerodactylus > Sphaerodactylus townsendi. Next base: position 41,489,931 of record NC_059430.1, on the reverse strand, counting down.
GTCATGTTTTAAGTATAATATCGCAACAGCATGAATGAACCAAATTCGGACACCAAAAAAGCATACAAAAGTTCATTTTAAACAGAAGAGCCAGAACTGGCTTTTTTCTACTGCATGAATGCAAATTAACAACTAGATTTTTAATTACGCAAGGCATTCTACATCAGACTTTAAGACTGAGTGAAAATGCTAAACATCTGAATTCATATATAGGCCTCAGTTCTTAGTGGCTACTGAAGTGTTCAGTGATTGAATCCAGAAGTTCTTGCTTCTTTCCACCTCCCTTTAGCCCATGAATCTTGCATACATCTTTCAGAAGGGGTACAGTGAGCTTCCCCAAAGTGCCTTTTCGAACATGATTCTTTAGCTCCTCCTCAGAGATTTCTATCTTGGCTTTCTTTTCTGATTGTTCTGAGCCTCCTCCTGTTGGACAAAGATTGAGATTCATATTTTTACAGTTTATTCAACAGTTCAACAATATGTTCATTTGCAAAATATTCTATGTAGCTCAATTACTAAGTGTCTTGTATTCCAGGCAATATTCAGAGTATCTAATCAAGCAATAGAATAACCTGTCAGATTTAATTAGGTGTTATGATTGTTTATTATTCAAAAGGTAGATAGAATCTGTGGCCAGGATACTCTTAACCACGTTCTGGTGTGAAGTCAAGAGTTGATTAGGTAGGTATTTAATAGCAAACTTTCCTCAAAAGGCTACAAGTTAGAAAACAGTTGCCTCATCTAGTAGTTTTTAAAATACACAAGTATACATTCACATTCTACAGATTTTTTAATTTCTCACCTTGTTTGCGTTTTGTAGCTTTCCCTTCGGGATCATAACCAGGTGGATAAACCAGTTGCTTGAAATCCTCCACAAGGTTACCTAGCCTGCAGTCTATTGCTTCAGTCTTAGGCACTGGAATATTTAAAAAAACAAACAGCTAAAGCTTGAGAGAATTACTAAATTATTAAGTATATTGCCGTGATTATTCTATAAAGGGAAGATTATGCAAAAATGCTTTGTACACAGGCAGACTAAATGGCATGACTAAGTTTTAAGCAAAAAAGAACAAATTGCTTCTTCAAAATCTACATTACTAAAGTTTAAGTTAAGTTAGATGTGTGTATATATAAGGAAACAGACCCACTGCTCAACAGAAGCAACACTGCTTCAAGTAAGACACTGAAAATTCTAGTGGCTAGATTGTCTTTGAGACAGGAAAACAGACACGTGTATTTTTAAAAGAAGATCTGAAAGACAGACTAGCTGTTTAGGGAGTTATAATTTCAGTTCTGAATTTCAGTTCGGCTAAGCTAGTGAATGTTCTGTTTACTATTTTGACGTAGCCTTTAATTGCACTTAAAAGGGAAAAGTTCAAGTTAATCAAAACCATATATTTTCACCCCTTACAAACATCACAGATTTTAATAATTTAACCATTTTTAAAAAATCTAACACCCAATATTTCTGTTTCTGAACATTTATGACTAACAGCAAATGATATAGAAATCTTTATGACCCTTAATTACTTTTACCTGTCAAATCCTCAGCCTGCTCCGGTTCCATCAGGTCAAGAGCCAAGGCTTCCAAGTTCATATAATGCTGCTGGAGGACGGGGTTTTCAAAGCTATCACTCCTATGGAAAAAATGCCAAGGACATCAAAGAAAGGCAGATGGTGGTAGCTCAGTGATAACATGAACATCTTCAGATGGTTTTTCAAAAACATCTACAGCATTTCACTCACCAGGAGTGTCAAATTCATTCATTATGAGGGCCAGATATGACATACATGTAATTGGCCGGCTTGGGGCTATGGTGGCTGCCTTAGCTGATGAACCTACAGCAGGCTTGCTACCCAGATCAGCAGGGGGGGGGGTGGATCGCCAGACCAGGAGTGAGGTGGGGTGGGTGCTTCTGGCTGGTGAGCCCACAGAATGGAGTGGAGTGGTGGGGGAGAAGGTTCTCAAGGGGCCGGATTCAGCCCCCAGGCTACATGTTTGACACCTTGTACTACAAGATCTTCAACCTGAAGTGCTTAAGATTTGGCTCTATTTTTATTCTTTTGACTTATATCCTGCCCTTTTCCAACCAAGTCTGTCTCAGGGCAGCTCACGATGAATTCCAACAACATTTTAAATCACATCATTTACCATTTTAAAACTTCACTATTAAATTCCAATGATGCCCCCCATCCTCATTTAAATTCCAATCAACTTTTTCCTGTTTTTGCTCTGAGGGTTTCTCAAATGTTCAGTCAGTTTTGCGTTTCTTCACTGAAAACCTGGGAAACAACTTTAAATAATGACAAAATACTTCTAAGGAGAACCCTCAGTAGCCATTGCACTGGAAAGTTACAACCCAGTTCTGGTTTCCCAGTAAATGTTATTCAGGTTGTATGATTTCTGTGTCAGAATTCTGTCCATTTCAAAGCAACCCCTGCTCAGGGAGTTAGAATACAATCCCTCCCATCCATTTTTTAGTTTTTCTATAAACATAATTTGTTTTTTATGTAGAGGGCGTTGGTTTATTCTATTCACCTGTACTTGAACCGAAGCTTCTGGACAATTTCCTTCATTTTGTCCACCTGTTCTTGATTAGCTGGGACTCTCTCAGTAAAGTCTACTTTCCGTTTATCATCTGCATAAGGTAGGAAAATTAGGTGGAAACCTAAGAGAGGAAGGGAAAAAATTAATTGTGAGAGAAGGTACATGAAAGACCCAAATTCTCAATTCTCAGAACAAACTCATTTCTTTCAGAAAGCAGCAGCCCTAACCATTAATTTCAATATTTTTTGGACAATGAGTTGAATTATAAGTCTGAAATTTTCTCTTAAACTGGATATTTTATTGTACAATCTTAAATCTAATAAACTCAGTAACATTGCTGCGCTACTGTATCTATGTCAATGGTCTTACCAAATCTGTATTTAATTTCTTCTTATTTTGTGTAAATTTAGTTTATCCATAACATGTTTAAATCTATAACTAGCAGAAATACTTTCTGCCTTTACTAGATCAGACCACAATAATGTTGACTAAACATCACCTGACAAAAATGTTTTATAAGTGTGTTACTGAGACCAATTGCCAGTTTTCCCACTTTCAAATCCCCCGTGTTGTATCCAGGAGCACAGCTGCCGCGGCGTTCTTTATTCTGCTATTGACTTTGCACTGCTTCCCGGCTCTCTTCCACTTGCACCGAGGTCTTTGGCAATGTCTTCTACGAATCTCACCCCCCTCCGCTCCCCCCCTTCACCAATTTAGTTGACTCTGCACAAAACAGATGCTGGGAATCGGCCCCCCCCCCCCCCCCCGGTCTAAAATCCCTGCATGTGCGATGGAATTGCAGTACTCCAAACACCCACCCATACCCACCCTGGTCTAAACTCCTTGTGTGTGCAAGGGAATCACCCCCCTCCCATTCACAGTGCCTTCACACACCGCTTCTCTGCAAGGTTTCTCGCGTTTTTGCAGGGTTTCTCCCTCCAAGTTTTTAATTCCACTGCAAGCGGGGAAGACGCCCATTCATTGGAAGGGCGGTCCAGAGCAGGGAGGAAGGAAAAATGGCCTCGTTCTGGTGCTGAGGACGTTTCTCAGCAGCGGAAGCCACCAGAGCAACGGAAGGGCATTCCAAAAGGTCCCCAACCTTTGTGGTTCTGGAAAGTCCGCTAGCAAAGCCACTGCTGCGGGGCAGCGCCAAGGCAACAGCGTGCCGTTGCGCCAGGGCATTCCCCGTGCCAACAACGGGGCACTTTTAATGTGCAAAATTAGCCATCATAAGCTTAAGTTATATTCATAGTCAAGTATTTCAAATATTTTTTAAAAAATAAACATCCAGAATAAGCAACTACTATACAATTATGATTCTGCTCTTTAATACTGGAGGAAAGGTCTTCAAAGCTATCTTGAATCCTAAATTCTCCCACATAGTTAAATTTGCTTCTGAAATCTCAAGACAACTGTTTACCCAGTCTAAGTTTAGTTTTCTTATCTGCTCTGACTGAATATACAGTTGTGCTGAAACAGACCTATATCATTTTTAAACAAAGGTACTCAAAATACTCAGAATCTTGTGTTTTATTTAATTTATTTTTTGCCATCAAGTTACATGGCAACCGCTGGTTTGCCGCTGCCTCCCCCCATGTCAGGATTCTCATATTCCTTGTAGGTGTCTCATCCAAATACTAGCCAGGATCAGGGCTAAGAACGTGTGACTGCCCCAAGATTACCCAGCAAACTTCTATGGCACACATGGGAATAATGAAACGGAGTTTCCCAGAACCAAGTCCAATACCATAACCACCTCACCTTGCTGGCTCTCATTGTGGATTACATTAATGTAAAAGATAGGATGCTGTTAATCTATTAGTCACAGCTGCAATTTAGTTTGTGGTAGATACTCAAAATTGAATAAAATGGTTCTAATATTATGAGAGATGGAGAAAAAATCTCTCCATGTGTATTTTCCCCACATTGTGTAAAGCTATTAACCTCCATTCTTCTAAATTAAATGGTCACTAACCTGGGGGAGCTGTCTGCACATTCTGCTCATCCAGCACTTCTTCTTGAGGAATCAGGGCTACAAATCTGGGAGGAGTATTGCGGCGGGGGATGTACTTGCAGATAGCCATTACTTCTTTCTCTAGACACTTGATTAACAAAGCATTAAATAGCGTAGTGCTTCCTGTAAGAAAAATTCCACACTTGTCACATTCCATGATTCTGGCACCTGACACAAACTACCTTTGAAATAACCACAGAGTTTTCAGAGGCAATTGAGCATAATTGTGTATGTGTGGTTGGTGTCCTGAGTGTGGAAGAAAACAGGAATAGGTTCTGTTTTGAAATGTGCTCTGTTTCTACACTGTGGCAATATTTAGCATTTATGCAATATCTTAAAGTAGTCAAACTTTTATAGGTATTATCTCACAATCTTTACACTAATCTTTACAACATAATTTTTATATATTTAAAATATATGCTGGGTTAGTCACATTAACATGGCAAGTTTTAAATAGAAGTTTGTATCAATAATGGATCCAGGATCATTCAAAACCAGACACAACCAGCCTTTCATCCAGCTGTTTCTGTGAAATCTGACTATTTGTGGACTTTCCAAGTTCCCCTTCTGCTGGAGCCCAATGGCCCCCATTTTGTTCCACGAGGCTGCAGGAGACCCCCATTCTTGGTACGGAATGGGGGCAAAACAGGAAATGGCATCATGAGAAATCACCATCCCCTCTTCTGTAAATGGGAATGCTGTTATTGGAAGAACTGCATGGCAGGAGATAGACTGTTACCCCTATTGAGGCATTCACTCACACTCCTAGATTTGATACAAATGAAAACAGAGCTAGGTGTCATAAGCATATTGATGGCACTGTGTTCCAAACTGCTCACTGATCAATCTCAGGGTGGCACAATAGATCATTACAAGAACTGGAGAAGGAAAATTGTGGCCCTAATCAAAGCAGCAGCCGCCAGTAGAATCCCCTAATGCCAAAAAAAAACCCACTGCCAAGCAATGCCCCCAACTCACATTCATCTCAAGCAACCTAGAATGACTAACATTCTACAGTTTAAAAAGCTGAATTGATAGAGTTATACACCCTTAGAGGATGGGGCGGTATAAAAGTTTAATAAATAAATAAAATAAATAAAAAATTCTAATGACAAAAGACAACCGGGATCACTGAAAAAGCTTTAATCTCCAAGCCTGACCTGAACTCTGATGGGCTTGGTTTCAGAAAAACCCATCTCACCCAGGAATATTATCTCCACTTTTATGTTTGCCACCCTATTCTAACATCTGAAAAAGATTTCACAGTTATGAAACCAGGGAGACAATCCTGCCTGTATGTATTTACCACTGATCAAGGACTCCTCAGGGTAGATGAACTGTGCAGGCCTGATGTGGTGATGTCGTTTCAGCAATTCCATGGGCTTGAAGCCAATCAGAAATAAGCCTGGTGAATCAAATCTCTTAATTTCTTCTGTCTCTTCTTTTTCCAACACTATCTGACGGTTGCCATAGGTCTGAAAAAGGGGCCGGGGGTGGAAAGAGAAGTAATTGCGAAAAGATAGATGGCATCCACAGTCTCAAGTTAAGAATGATAAGGCTAGCTGGACCATATTGATGCCTGTAGGATCATCTAGCACAGGGGTAGGGAACCTGCCAATTGGCCATGCTGACAGAGGCTGATGGGAATTGTAGTTCCTGAACATCTGGAGAGCCGCAGGTTCCCTACCCCTGATCTAGAATATCAGAAGTTTCCTTTCAGCAGCTTTAAAAAGGATATGACGTGTGTAAAGGGTTTAATCACACATGCATCTCCCCACCAATAAAGAGAGTAATTAAATAAAGGCTCCACTTCCTCCACCTATGCAAGCAATCAGTTCCTCTGTTAACTATATTTATTCTTTTCATATGCTGAAAAAACTCCCATTGGCTGAGTTACCAGTGTGGAAAACACTATTGGAAGGATCCACAAATCACATCAGGCAATGCTTTGGATGTGCACTGAACATCTTGGAATCAGGTCTCATCAAATGCAAATTCACTGACTTAGGAAAAGTAGGAGGGGAGCAAATAAATACATTCTTAAGATACATTACCTGAGCCCTCTTGGTGTCACTAGGGAGAAGCAAACTACCTGTTTCTCGATTAAAGGTTCGGGTTTTTGTTTTCACTGGCTCATTAGTTTCCCTGTAAAGTTTTATTGGAGGCTGTTTGAAAGCTTTCTGAATTACATTATAAATGCCAACAGTGAAAGCCATATCTTTTCCTAGGTAGAGGTTTAGCCTGTGAAGAATTAACAAATATAGACTCAAATTTAGAAACTACTATATTTCCATTTCCATGTATTATATATCCATTTTTACAATGAAACCCATGAAATGATTTCCAGAACATAAATTTCCTACAATTTAATATTACTTACCATTTAAATATTTATCCTGCTGTAATTTCCCAATAAACCAGTCCAATTGAGAGGATTGCCTACAGATTTCTTGATCCTCTCCCCTCAGAAGCTGATCAGGAAAAGTTAGGTTTCTCTTGATACTCACTTGGCCAAAGCTCGTTTTCTGTTCTCCTTTGCTCGTACTTTCTTCATGAGGTCTTCTAATTTGCTGGATTCACCAAACTGTACTCCTAAGTCCTCATCTTCTGCAGTATTAATGATATCCCTATAGAACAAGGCGATATCAAACCCCCCAGGTTTCTTCAGGTGCATCAAATCAAGGTAAATACCTGGAGTTAAAGTAGTAAACAATGTCCTAAGGATATCAGAACAAACATTGTACAGGTCTTCATTTTGCAGAATTTAAATAGTCAATAACACCATGAGGAGACTGAAAACAGAGTCTACATTTGTTTTTTCCCTACTTCAAAGAAAAATAACCGTTGTACTTTGTATATATTGAGCATGCTTAATAGGCTATGCATATTAACTTCTCCTCCTGCTCTGACAACAAAATGTATTATAATGAACATACAGGAAGAATATGGGAGGGGCAATATGTAAGGAGTAACATGTAAATAAGGGACTGGAAAGTTGTGACTCTAAGTTCCCTCAGCCGATGGGGGAACAGAGAGGGTGTGGTGAATTCAGGAGAAGGGAATAAACATGCTGTGGATATACTGTTTCAACGGAGTCTGCCCAGGCAGGGCTGCAGGGTGCATTTAATTCAAATCACTAGTCACTAAGACTAGATGTAAAATTTAAATCATGGTTTCCTATATACTTTTACAGCCTGCTGCTATTATAAGTTTTCTCCTCTAGGGGGAGAATAATATAGGTAAACCTCTATACCAGTGGTTCTCAACCTCGGTGTCAGGACCCCTGAGGGGGTCGAACGACCCTTTCACAGGGGTCACCTAAGACTCTCTGCATCAGTGTTCTCCATCTGTAACATGGATAAATGTTAGGGTTGAGGGTCACCACAACATGAGGAACTGTATTAAAGGGTCGCGGCATTAGGAAGGTTGAGAACCACTGCTCTATACACACAAGGATCACAAGACCTGTGCAGTATTCTGATCAAAAGGTTTCACTTTCATTTTTACTGCTTTCCTCCATGTGCAGATCTATGCCTTACCAAACAATCTTTTATTAATTGAACTTCTTTAAATTTAGCACTTAGGAGGTAAGGGGTTGATTCTATATTCATAGATTTGCAAAGGAATAAGGTATTTTCTCAACTTGATATTTTTATTGTATAATATTTTTTCTGTGAAGAGGAATGTTAACTCTGCAAAATTAATTAATAGTTTTGAAAATTGCAAAACAGAGCATCTGCCTAATATCTTAAATTTCCCAAAATAACCTTGCAGAAACCTCTGGAAGAGCATGACGTTGTGAATGGATTCATTTAACCAGTGGTGGGATCCAAAATTTTTAATAACAGGTTCCAATGGTGGTGGGATTCAAACAGTGGCACCGCTGCACACATGCACCTCCAATCCCTACTGGGCAGGGAGGTTGCTTTAGTAACCCCTTCTCGGCACTCAGAAAAAATTAGTAACCACTTCTAGAGAAGTGGTGAGAACTGGTTGGATCCCACCTCTACATTTAACCATTTAAACACTCCATGAGTATGCAGCCTCAAGCTACATAACTAAAAGTTAATCCTTATTTCATGACCTTTGTACTATAATGTATCTTGAACAGAAAACTATCTGTAGATGGATTTTTCCTCAAAAAGTGTTTTATTTAAAAAATCCATTATTAAGGGGTTTTTTAATTGTTGATTTTTATCCATCCTGCTTGGGTGGTTTAAAGGAAACATCATTTTCAATGCCAAGCACCAACCTGTCTCTTGGAGATCAGCAGCTTTAGTCCTTGCAAACTTGGCTTTCACACTGTCAGTGCCATGAGGATTGTCATTGTTGGTGAACAGCATGATTCTCTTGTGGCTCATCTTGAGGTGGATATCGCTGAAGAGATTGGAGCAAACCCAGAGTGCTTCACCTAATGAGTAGTCAGCGCTATGGCCAAAGGACTTGTGGAAGAGCGCTCTTCCCTGCTCACCTTTGTATTTGCCTAGTTCTAAAACTCGTTTTGCCCCTGAAGATAGACAACAAAAACCAAAGTGGATAATTATGGTTCACCTACTTCGCTACCAAACTGAAGGGCTGATGATGGCTGCTCTTCTACACCAAGACTTCCTAGCCAACTTTTACATATCCTTCACTTATGCTCAACCTTTCAGTCTAATACCAGTTTATTTTGCCTTTTAATATTAGTTAGACATAAACGGATTGAAGAGGGCAGGCAAAGCATATGGTAAATTGCAATCTCACAACTACTTCACTGCAGACTGAATTGTAACACAGACCAAATTACCCAGATAACCCAATATGAAGTGTCACTAGTGTTGTATCTCACAGAAAGCTCAACTAGAAACACGGCAAACAGAAGTCTTCGTTCAAATGCTGCCATTGTCAAATGTTATTAGGTCTCAACCACATATTAGGCATTGCATACAATATAATACAGGTCCGCACAGGAAGGAAAACCAGTCTAAATAAAATGTCATGCATTTTGGGAAAGACAGGCATGTTGTGGAATAAGAACAAAAACTAATCAAAGCCAAGAAGGGGAAATTCCAGATTAATAATATAAGGCTGGTCAGGGGTCTATGTGGAATGTTTTGATACAATGCCCCATGCCAGTTCCTGTGATAAGACTGTAATCAGATGTGTTCCACTAAGATAATCATGTTACCCTAAACCTCTCATCTAATTAGGAGATGTTTTATGTAACTAATTTTCAAGACTGGGTCTAATCCTGACACTAATGCATTTCCATAGATATGGTACAAGTATGTGTAGTGAGAACTGATACACAAGTGGGAGACAAAGTGAGCAGAATAGATAATGAAGTAGAAGTTGAAAAGTAAGTTCTCAGAGATATGCTAGCAAAGAGGTCAGTTACCCTGATGCAGCCTCCCAGCACTAGTCTTAAAAGCCAGTGCAACTCAGGTGAAGGGCTCTGCACTAGCGATGCTGTAGATGGTTCGCAGTGGGAAGTCAGCATTAGTCCACTCCCTAATGCCTTTCAGCCCAGGAGTGACCCCTGACAGAGGCGTAAAGAAAAAAGGTGGCACAGCCCATAGGCCACCATGCAGCGGGGAAGAAAATGCCTCCCGCTGTCACAGCCACACCTATGAGGCTCCAAACAGCTCTGGATGCTAGCTAAGGATGCTACCAATCACCTCCTTCCCCTATGGTGGCAAAGCCCCCTCTCCACACCCAATCATGGCCCCCACCATCCCTATAAAAACCCAGGCAGGAAGCCACACAACTCATGAGGTAGGACACATGGCACATTCTGACAGTTCCCTGCTATGCAGTCTTATAGTCAGCGCTGAAGCACCTTGGTGGCAGGAAAAAAGACAGAGATGGCACTTAGCACTATTGAGCCAGCAAAGTCTACACTGTGGCTGAATTCTCTCATGTACTCCATCTTCTCAGGCAGAACCCAAAGAGGCAGCTATGCACTGACAGATAAGCAGGAGACTGTTCTCCCAACCTTCTTCTCCCTTTTTTCCTTGTTTGCCACTGGCAGCTGCCATGGGAATGCCAAATCCTGTTCCAAAGCTTGGTAGCCAGCATGGGTTCACGAAACTTAGTTGAGCCTTGTCTGCCGGGCTCCATTCATGTGGGGGTGCAGTGGGTGGCATCATCAGCTAGAAGCACTTCCCCACCAGCATTTGCATGGGTCAACCGCCCTCCGGGAGAGGGCGGTTTAAAAATGGAATGAAATAATAAACAAACAAACAAACAGTCTTTCAGAAGTGGAAAGCAACGTTTGTCAGTTTTGAGGGGTCTGATACTATGGAAGCCAGGAGGGGCAAAGTGGATCCCAGCAACCTTGGGCCCATTCAGGAATGCTAATGAAGGGACACAGCAAGATTAGGCTATGGAGTTCGGGCTTCATAGAGGGCTGTTAGCAAAAACGATAATCAAGGCCACTGCAAGCATCAGGTTTCTAGCTGGCACTCTTGGCAAAAATGACAACCATTAACATTGTGGTTGCTACAGGTAGCCAACTCTGCTTCATCCCGGGGCCCAGAACCCTCAAGAGTTAGGAGCATCTACCCTCTGTGAAGTGGGTGCACAGGACTGCACCATGGAGGGATCAGTCATCCAGATAGAGTTATGGTTATTTCCATGCCCCAAAGGAGCTAGGCACTCAGAAAAATTTCTGCATCTGCAGATGTCCCTAACCAGTAGAAATAAATCCTCATCCTGATGAAGCTGAACACTCGCTATTCACGGAATGTGGAAATTCCTACCTCTAAAGTCACCATTGCCCCACCCCCTTTTTGGGGAGAACTAAACAAATATAAAAAACAGAGCAGGAAACTTTGAGGGGGTTCCAGCAGCCATTTCCTGCATTCTCTTGTGCTGGCTGGCTCAGGCTAACATACAGCTGTGCAATGGCTTGCAGCTGCAATGGATACTGTAGCACTCACAGCTCATTCTCCCCACAAACCCTAATCCATATGGCTAGGCTATGCAAGTGCCAAGCAGCCACTGTGAGGACTGCATGGCCCAGTGCCCTCTCCACAATACCTTCAAGGAATGTGGCAATGCAATTGTTGGACACACTGGCACAGTTGCAGCCACAAAAATGTTTTTTTCCTGCTGGCCATTATGTAATGAAACCCTGTTGGGAGTGGACTGGTGGTAACATAGTTACGCCACAGCTGGCCACCACAGCACAAATACACCTCAAGATTCCTCTGTTGGAATTGCTTTACTTTAGAGAACAAATTCTGATCACTAGATAGTGAATGATTTCAGGTTACTACAACTTAGAGCTCTATCTAGGAATTGCCAACCAAGCTTGGAGTAAGCAATAAAATGGGTATTGTGTCATCTAGTCTAAGAACTACATATGCTATAGAAATATTTTATAAGGTGCGCAGTGAACAATAAAGTGTGTATTGTTCTGTTTCAAGTGCAATCAAGGCAAAGATACCACAGGAAAAAAGATCTCCTACACGCTGAAAGGTTTGCTGGGTTTCACTAAAAGAATAAAAATAAGTAGCACATTGTGAGGGGGGAAAGTAGAAGAAAAGTCTAAATTGCAAAAGATCAGTCAACAGAACATCACTGTTTACTGCATTCTCTCTCTACAGATGAGCTTTATAGACCCTCTTTACCTGGATTGTCCAAATCCTGAAGGACATAAATGTGCTTAAAATCTACTGAATTCTTGTATTGCTCAGTGCCATAAAATACCACACCAATAAGGTCCCTGTCATGACTGATGATCTTGCTTGTGTACACGTTCTGAATGCACTAGAAAAAAAAATACAGGTTCACTGGAAAAAGAATGGAAGAGGCTACTGCAAAAATAGAATTTTGGTTGTCTGCAGTTTCTGTTTTTAAAGGTTACAACAATGTTTTGAACACTGAACTGGCTATTTGCATATACTGGAATCTAGATGATTGTATTAGAAAACTCCATATTGCCTGTATAGAGACATCTCGTTGGTATTTCCAGAACTACTCTATCCACACATAGTTGAACTAAGCCCTGCTGAATACTGTAGGTCTTACTTCTGACTAAGCATGCACAGTAGTTTGAAATTTTTAAAAGGCTAGGAGTGAGCTGCATGGTATTTAGGATGATCCTAATTCCCATAGGATATAAACATCATCATAATATATATTTCTGAACATATAATATGATTTCAGTTCCTAAGAATAAGGACTTAATATATTTTATTGCAGCATCACATGGGAAGTATACAAATTCCTATTTTTCCAAGCAGATAAAAATCACCTATGGATGAAGACAGAATAATTGCCAGCAGGTATTCCTCTGCAATTTTATGTTTCCTTTCTAATTACAGATAGCATCTAAATTCTATACTTCAAAAGATTTCAACCACAAGAAAGACAGTTGAAACAGAACTAGTTTTATCCTCCTTGCAATGCTTGATACATCCCAGGGTAATAACAGATAACAGAGAGATAAGAGGAACCCACTGACAGTTCTATTAGCCTTTAGTGAATAACTTCTACTAATGTGGCTCCAAGATAGTCCAGCATCTTTCAAACTACAACATTAATTTTTAAGTGGTGGTCTTACCTGGATTGTCATATCAAAAGGAGCCAAGTCATCATTATTATAGGTGTCAAACATGGCTCTTGAGGCATCCACCAAGAACACCAAAGTATCTCGACCTGAATATTTATATTCTCCTGTAAAATACAAAGACAAGTCTGTAAATGAATCATGCCCTTGCCCAATTCTTATACTGAAATATGTTGCTTACACAGTGTAAATATTAGTAGCAAGCCAATAAGGGTTAATGGTGTGGATGCACTCCAGCCCAAGGAGTCTTCCTGGGAGCAGTAGTGGCAAAGTGGTTAAGAGTAGGTGCACTCTAATCTGCAGAACAAGGTTTGATTCCCCACTCTGCCACTTGCCCTGTGGAGGCTTATCTAGGAAGCCAGATTAGCCTGTGCACTCCAAAACATGCCAGCTGGGTGACCACAGTTCTTTAGAGCTCTCTCAGCCCCACTCACCTCTCAGAGTGTTTGTTGTGGGGAGGGGGGAAGGGAAAGGAGATTGTAAGCCCCTTTGAGTCTCCTTTCAGGAGAGAAAGGGGGGAGATTTAAATTCAAACTCTTTTTCTTCTTCAACAAAATTAAGTTGGAGGAACTTACTAAGTTCCATGGTTGTAGTATTGTCATTCTGTTTTTGCACAGAATTCTGTTGCTGAAACAATTATGAGAGCCTTTGGATTCCAGTGAAATTTCTACAAAACTGTTTCTAAAAATTAAACTTAAATTGAACTTAATTTTTTTTCAACTATTGTAAATGCAGCATTTCAGGATAAAAGCCAAAGAAAATAACTGTTCAATGAATCGTTCACATTTATTGTAAACTTTAAATGAGACCTAGTTAAACTTTTAAACTAATCTTACAGTTCACAATGTTAACCAATTTACCTATGTAATTTGCACACGTATCAAAATTGTTGATGACTAGTAAATTTTTGTTGACAATGCTTTAAAGATACTAGAACTACGTTTGAGAGTAACTGATCGAATCTGAAAATAACTGACTATCTTTTTTGATTACTCAAGTGGCCAATCAGAGCATAGAAGCTACAGTTTATAACAGTGAAGTTTCTCCAGAAACTATCTACAGGTCTAAAATATAGTTTACTTATTTTTGTCAACAGCCTTAAAAAAAAAAGAAAACACTTACCTAGCATTATAGACTATTTGTCAACCAATTTCACACAAGTCTTTTTTTTTAATGTGGAGATCCCTGCCTGTACTAGTTTTCACACATAACAGCTGCAGCTTCAATTCAGAACTTCCCTCTGGTAAATTAGCAGCATAAGCCCCCAGACTATCTCTTACCAATTGTTTCAACTTCTCCATCTTGATCCTCTTCTTCTTCACCCTCCTCGTGTTTATAGTAAGATACCCAGTCTGCCATGGCTTCTACGTCTCACAATAGAGAAAAGAAGTTAGCTAATGTTTTGCAAGTTAGTCCAAAATTAAGATAATTCTGAGCGCATCGTTAAGCAGTCTGCCCTCAATTCTTTGAAAGTAAGTGGATATGTACAGACCAGTAACTTTCTCATTGCTAACACACTGCCCACACTGCTAAAAGCATTTTGTAAACTCACTGTACCTCATGGGATAATAGACTGGCCTTAACAGTGTCAATTTCAGAGGAAAAGTGTGAAGATCAGTGAATAAAACGGGAGAATTATCTCTGTATCAAACTTTCCACAACAGCTGCTGTCTTTGCAACAACTTCTGATATGACTTCTGATTATCTGAAAAAAGGTGATTCCACAACTGTTAAGAGTCACTTGCCTGCCTCTAAGAATCCATGCAATCCAACCAGGCTGTCTTCTTATTCAAAAATATCCTACAGAAATAATCAGTGCTGAGAAAATGGGTTCTTTGCCACCTAAAGCCCAGCAAGATTAACACCACTTACAGAACATACTGTCATTTGCAACAACAAATACACTTTTTTATGCTTCTGGAGCAATAGGAGACTCTTCAGTAGGGGACTCTTTACAGTAAAATGAATTCCAAGTGAGAGCAAAAATTATTCATATCACCGTGAAGGAGAGACAGAATGTTGAGATCTTGCTTCAGACCCTATATAGAAATTGATACTGCAAGAACAACGCACATATCAACCATTCCAAAAACAGTGAAAATCCTCCCTCCTGTGTTTGTTACAGGGCAATCCTACGCATGCTTACTTAAAAGCAAATCCCACTGATTTCGATAACATTTATATTCCTGTTCACAGGACTGATTCTTTAGAAGAACTGCATTCCACTACCAAGAACTCCTCTGTCCCATACCATAAGAAGTCAAGGGTCTTTTGCCGTTGTTCAGTACACAACCAGATGAGCTTGGACTGGCACATTGGGACTAGGGCTCTGGAACATATATACTTTACCCCCGCAATGAAATGCATCTGCTGAAGTAGACTTTTGGGCACAAAAGTTCATTTCCCCACTCCCTTCCCCAACAGAGCAGTCAGAGTGCTGAAGCAGGATCTGGGAGGCTCAGCCATGACAGCTCACCTTGGGCCAGTCCCTCTCTCCTACTTCGGTTGTTGTTGTGAGGATAAAATGGAGGAAGGCGACAAGCTGCTTTGGGGTAAAGAGAATAATACAGATGCTCTCCAGGAATGGAGCTTTATTTTAAGAGAACAATCCAAACGTCCTATTCAAGCCCTGAGATTAACTGCCATTCATCAGTCTCCCACTGTTAAGCGGGAGTAAACTTTAGTCTAGAAGACCAAACATGGAGAAGCTCGTGCAAATGCACTCACATCATAACTGGGCCTAGGTTGCTGTAGCCAGAAAGCAAGATTAAAGGAACTTTCTAGTACCAGCGCGATTTGCCTTGGGAGGACACGTGCACGCAAAAGCACCACCTCCAGGTAATTCAGCGTGGTCATGTCCCTTACCGTTAACCCCGAACCCTTTGCAAAGGAAAATCCAGCCCCTGACACCCTCGGGATTCCTGAAAGCGCTTTTTTTCCTTCCCCGGGCGCTTCTGCGCCAGAATTTCAGTGCAACCGTCACTCACGTCCAACCTCCACCCCCACAGGTATAACGGGCCAATGGTAAACAACCGGAGAAAATGATGAAGAAACCTCGCTTTGACTCCGAGACTTCCTACCACTCAGCAACCGGGTCAAGTCGCGCCTCCAAGACGATGTAACTCCGCCCACTCCCTCCATTTTCTAACCAATAGGTCGAGCTCAGACTCTCTCACATTGTCCTCACATGCTCCGCCCACTTGGAGTAGCGCATTCGGCACATAGCCCCGCCTTCCGGCGCTTAGCACCGCTTCCTCACAGAGGCTCCGTGACAGGCGGCCGAACGATCGCCTGTGGGGGTGGCGCATGCGTGGAAGGCGTTCTCTTCACCCTCCTCTTTTCTGTCCCTTCTGTCAGTTGGGTTATAACATCAGCCACGGCAGGAGAGCGGGGAGGGGGCTGCGGGAGCCGGCTGGGCTGGGCTCTCCCTTTCCCTCCGTCCTCAGGGCTTTCCAGTGAGCCCCCGCTCCTCTTCATGCCATGGACTCCCCTCCGATGCTGTACCCTGTGAAGCTTTATGTGTACGACCTGTCCAAGGGCATGGCGCGGCGCCTCAGCCCTATCATGCTCGGTAAGGGGTGGGAGGAGGAGAAGCGAGGAAGGGTGGGCCATGTCTCCCCCTCAGGTGGGGTCATGTCTACCTGGTGCCTTTGCCCCAGTGCCTGGGGGGCGGAGGAGGCGACAAGATACCTCAATTTCTCCCCTGGCTGGGGAAGAAGAGAGCTGCGCGCTTCCAGCTCCCCATCCTCGGATGGGAACACGCCTCATCTGATGCGCCAAGTCGATGGGACGCGAAAATCTGCTGGTGACAAAACGAACCGCTCCTTTCTCACCTCTTTTTTTCCCCCTTTCCTTCTCTTCTGCGTCCCAAAAGATGCGTGGGTGGATGGGCTGGATGAGATGCTGGGCCCACCACCACCGTCACACCCAGCTAGCATCCAAAGGTCGGGTTGGGCGAGCATGGCGACCTGACTGGGATGGAGGGAGTTCAAAAAGAAAGATCTTGGGAGGTGCATGTTTCTGCATGTCATGATGATTGAGACAAATCTGTGCCTCTTTGGGTGCCTGGGGCGTCTTAACTGAGTTTCTTTCACCTGGGCGTATGTGTATAGGCTACAGGGTGATTGAAGACAAAAACCGGCTCTGTGATCGAACAAGGGTCGCTGTTGTATATTGTTTTCCCCAAAACCATGGAAGTTGTAACAGTTTGAATAATTAGTAGGCCCTTTGGTAAGGTGGCTCTTGGTATTAACAGTGATGCACATGGGTCCTGAGTCACTGTGGTGAATGGTAGCTTGTAGCTGAGCTAAAATCATCTCCAGTTTATACCGCTGAGCTTTGAATAGTACAACTTGAGATTGTGTTGTCAGAGCTGATTTCAGTGTTGTTCACTGTTCAGGGCACTTTTGTCAGAGTCACTGGATTTAAATACCAACCAGAGCATCTAAATCAGTTACTCTATTGTGTATAATTCCAGAGCAGTAGTCATTTTAATCTGTGGCTGCAAAAAATTGCCTGTAAGATATAATTACTATTTTTCTTTCTATATGTCTGCCATGAATGCTAGCTGCTTAGTCATGTCAGAAGTTGTCATGTGTACTTTAACTAATTGCCATGCTATCAGTACTCCCCCCTCCCCCAACTTCACTAAGGGTTGGTTGTTAAGGCTAAGTATTGTTGTGAAACTGGAAGAAGAGGATTTCTTTGTAGAGAGGCAGTCTCTTGACAATGTATCAATCAATCCACTTGCACATGAACACAATATTGAGCATTCCCAGATCCATTCCTCACTGGCGTTGTTGGTATTAAGCTAGTCATAGGAGCAATCAACTTTGTCAGTTTTAGAATTTATATAGTGCTAATTGTTGTTGTTTTTTTACATTATAATTGTATCATTAATTTTAATCTGATTATTTCTGGCCTGCTGAAGTAATGAGAGAGCAATTTACCTGATAAGACCTAGGGTCTTCTAACTGTACATCTGTAATGGAGAGATCTCAAACTTCCAATCCTATGTGTGCTTTCCCATCTGGGAGTAAGTCCTGTTGAACTCACTGTGACTTACTTCTGAGTAAATATTCACAGGTGAGAGTTGTAAGTAAGGTGGAAAGCTGCATCAGTGTTGAATTGCTGGTCTCCAATTGTATTATACTGTTTAGTAAAATGGTCAGTTCAGTATTTGTGGTAGTTCTTTATCCTGAATTTATATTTATTAAATATAACATTACAATATAAAAACCAAGTTGCTCTGGATATAAGAAGGCTGTCTTTAAATGATGCTTTCTCTATCCTGACTGCAAGACATTGTGGATAGTAGAGAGCGGAGAATGAAAAGCCATCTCTTTAACTGTATTCTCTAATAACATTTCTAAATGTATGCTTGCAAAACAGGAGTAGAATACCAAGACTGAAATGGAACCGTTTGTTGGCTGCAAGCCACTCAGGTACACATACCCTCAGGTATGTGTACCCCAAAAGATAGGTAGTGCAGGACTTGCATATATATGAGTGCAGAGGGGAATAGAGACTGTATCTGTGTGTGTGAATCACAAAGTCATTTCAGAGAGAAGTATTTGCTAAAGTAAATGCACCAGGATTTCATGGGATAGTTGCTAGATTAGACTATTGACCCCTTTGGCTCATATGTGGAGTAAGTATAAGTGGTAATTTATTTTTTTTGCTGTCAAGTTGCAGCCAATTTGGTGACCTTGTAGGGTTTTCAAGAGACATTTAGTGATGATTTGCCACTGCCTGTCTCTCTGTAGTGACACTTTGTGGTCTCCCATCTGAACACTAAGCAGGGCCAACCCTACTTAGCTTCTAGGATCATTCTAGCCTGCGATATCTATGTCAGGGCTTGGAGCATTTCTCTTAGTTTATTTAATCCAGAAAACTTGGATTACACTTGGGGAGATGGTTTGCTCTAATTTGTATTATCAGAACTCATAGAAAGGCTTTAACAAAGGCTAAAGTAATAACAGCTTTTCTTAGGGCATAAATGTTCTAGGCCGGGCCACACAGACATATCTTCCTGAGCCCTTGCTGTCTGAACATGGTTTTGTTAGTTGCACAATTTATCAGTTATGGTGGAGTGTGTGAGTGTGTGTGTGTATATACATACATACATACATACATACATACATACATACATACATACATACATACATACATACACACACCCATATATATATATACATATATATATGAAAAAGAATTATGTTTTCTCACAGCAAAATTCTTGAGTTCTGGGGAAAGGCAAGTTACCAGCTACACAGTACAACTTTTAAATGTAAACAATAAATTAAGGAAATTGTATGGAGAGTGCCAAAAAAGTATGGTGATTGTCCAGAAAATATCCCCACCAAAATGGTATCTAAAATCCCTTTGCATGTGTTGGTTCTTCTAAGCTATTTGGGTTTTACATACTGCTAGTGAAAAGAGGAATGCTGGTGTCTCTGCTTTGCAGTCCTGTACACAGAAGGTAACAAGAATAAGCTTGTATGAGTCTGCAGTGTATAAACAAAAGCTTAGCTTTAAAAACTATTCAGTGTGTGGGAGGTGCTTATATTGTGTGACTGTTGTATGAAGTGGCTATTGCAACACAGTCATTGATGACAGTGTCAGTGCAAACTTATGGATCAAATTTGAGAATACCCGGGGGAGTTTAAAGAAGTGGGTGGGAAGACCCCCCAAAAACCTTGTACGTTTGGAAAATCAAGGATGATATATATCTCTTTCTTCAAATGAAAGAGAAATTATTTTAGTGTGTTTTGTAGTAAATTGCTTCTGCTTTCAGAACTTTATATAGTGTTTACTTGACACACTTGACCCATTGTGCTCTGATAATAATTCTTATTTTCAAGGTGCTCTGCACTCTTATAGAAAATCAGAATGATTTTATGTATCTCAGAAATTTTTGAATTCATTGTCAAAAGCAACAGGTGACTGAATTTTTTTATTCAGAATTTCAACTATACTTGTTGTCAGGCATAATTACACATTTTCAGATGAAGATTTCTTGCTGACTATAAGGCAGCTATGAATCCTAGCTATATATTATAAGTGTGTGCAAATACTGTGCATTTCTGGTTTGTTTTCAGTTGCATCAGGCTTTATCCTGCCACCATGTGCAACTAAGTGCAGTGTGTTCTGTTGGTGCAAACTATATTTTATCTATACAACTCTTGCATAAGCTGATTGTGTGCATAGTGCCCATAGAGCACACCACTCTTTGTTGTGCATTATATATATATACATATATATACATATATATATATATAGAGAGAGAGAGAGAGAGAGAGAGCAGTGCTGGGCGTGAATTAATTCTTCTGCCTTCCCTCCAATGCTTCCTTTGAAGGCTGCTCATAAATTTCTGTTATAAAATGCAGCAGCAGCTTGACCATTGTCTAGCTGCTTTGCACATAGTACTATCCTCTTCAACCTGCTACACTGATCTCTCTTCTGTTTCTGGCTTCCGTTCAAGGTGCTGGTTCTTATTCTTAAAACCCTTCTGGGACTTGCATACCTCTAAAGAACCATCTTTTCCTTTGTGGACCTGGGCAGCAACTCCAATCTCCTCAGTAATTTTCCTTCTGTTCCCTTCCTCAGATATATGCCTGGTATTTCACAACAGTGGCTACTATTTTATTTATGCCATGGTTTTCCTGATTTTTGCCATCAAATTGCCATGCAGCTGTACTTGTTTGATTAAAAATAATTAGCAGGATTTTTTTCCCCTCTAGGCTGATGGCAACCATCCAGGCAAATAGTTATTTCCTAGCATGCTCTAAGTGCAGGGATCTGCATCCTGTGGCTCTCCAGATCTGGAGAGCCACAGGTTGCAGACCCCTGCTCTAAGAGCAGGTTCTAGTATTTGGCCTCTGGGTAGTTTTAGGATGAGCGGCATATCTGTTGTACAGCCCCTCTTGGCAGACTGTGTCAGAAACAATCCCTGCCTTCTCCTCAGGAAGCCTGCACATTGACCTGTTAGCTTAACCCTCAAGGACAACAGCATGACCCATTGCCATGCAATTCAAAACCCATGGCACTAACTTTATCAAAGGGAAAGAAATATACTGTTGTCTTCGTTGTTTTGTGCTTTCACTTGGTTCTGTATCTTGCTTGTAATCAATGTGAATTAATAGTTGAGAGAGGTTATAGGTTGCAAGCTACTCAGTAGATTTCTGCTTTCTTTCTTACATATACAGGGAAGCAGCTGGATGGCATTTGGTGAGTAACCAAAATTTAACTGGATGTTTAACAGTGTGAAATATTCCCTCTACTGTCTCTTTTTGCACAAAGCTGTTGCATTAATAGAATAACATGGATCCTAATTTAGACCATAAGTGCTTTACCTGCTTCTTTCCTGTACTGGAAGTCAAAGTTCCAGCAGTTATGTGTATTGTGCCCTTTTAATGGAGGCACAATGTGAGGAAATGGACAGGCATCTTTTTCCACAGGACGTTGGCAACCCTACTTACACCCTAGCCCAAAAGATATGCTCTGTGTTACACAGAAGCAAAGCGACCCTTGTTCAGGATCTTCAGTGATAATGAACTTTAATTTTGCCACTAAACATATGAATGTTCAAAGTCAGCAATTTAGTTGGCCTCTTGGGGCTGGTAGCAGCTCTTGAGGATCTAGGACAGAAAAGGGGTTTCCTTGGAAACTTCCACACAAACTAATTTTATGTGTAGAATGTCAGGGACTGAATCTGGGATCATCTATGTAATCTATCAATCGGCCAAACTGGAAAATTAAAGTATAAAATGCATTATTCATTTTGTAATATTAAACTTGATGTATTTGATTTGATTTAAAAAACCTTTGACTTTTTGCAGTAATTAAAAATAATTAATAAAAGCACTTTGAAAACTGCTGGTATCAGTGGCTATCCTAGAAGAGGCAAATTCTTTCTCACTCATGCAAGTGTACATGCCTCCTCTGAGATGGTAGACTGTAACATTTGTACATATTATATACTAATGCTTTTTTCCCCTTCAGAACTTGTGGTTTTATTCATAATCATGTTTTGTATGTATGAAATTTTAAGAAACTTAACCAAACAATTACTTAAACCTCATGTAAGTAATTAATTAATGTAAATTGATGAAAACCGTATATAAAATACATACTTTCACGGAACCTCCTATTTTCACTGGTAATTGATCTGTGCAATTGACTGTAAGGCACAAATAGTCCCAATACTTGCTGAAAGGTGGACAGAAGATGCTGTCTAAAATGAGATGCAGAAATATGTTTCTGGTTTTTCCCATAAATTTTGCTAAAGTATTTTATATTGTAATATCCTAAGAAAGAGGCTTTTATTATTTTTACTCGTGGTTCTATTTCATTTATTTTCAACATGTGTGTGTAAAGTGCTGACATGTCATTTCCAACTCATGGTGACACCTATGAATCGATGTCTCCAAAACAACCTATCGTTAACAGCCTTGCTCAACATGCCTTCTCCCCATTCCCTTTTCCCTATCTTTACAGGCACACTTCCATAATTGTCCACAGGGATGAGTTCTTTTATGGAAGTGGTGGGATCTCCAGTTGTCCACCTGTAAGTCTCTAACTCTACATCTCCTTGTAGGTTGCTGTATATAATGTTTTATAACTTAGAAAATTAGCGAGTAAATGGGGTAGTTAGTAAAACATCGCCAGTTCCTAAATATATAGTGGGCTGTATATTTCTTGTGTGTGCGCTGCAGTTTTCTAATTTTGGATGTGTTATACCTAGCATTATATCCTATACCACCATTAGAAATCAGAGCTGGCTGACATTGTCCAATAAGTTTTTGGCTGAATGAAGTTAACTTTTTTCACTAGTTCATATGTGGGGGGCTTGAAGCAAAAGATACAGCTTTCTTAGTTTGTACTACCCTATACTGGCTTTCTTTCACCTCCGGTGTTTTGGTGTGTAATAAAGCTGCAAGGAGATGTAAATGGCAACTGACTAAGCAGATGTCTTGAGTCTCTTGTCCCCACAACTGACTAAGCAGATGTCTTGAGTCCCTTTTCCCCACAAAAAAATCAGAGTAGAAGCCAAAGTTCATCCTGTTCCTTACTTCTATTTCAGTTCCCATGTTGGGGATATGGAAGCGTCCTTTTGGAACTTCCCCACCATTAGAAATTACCAGTGTATTGGCAGTAGTATGAGCAATTTCAGTGGAGCACAGACAGTCAGTCCATTAGACAGTGAGCTACTGTGAAGATGTTTATTATCTTCTGGAATATAAATTTCACAGGGTGGAACATTGCTTGGGCCTCCAGATTCTATTGTAGACCTAGGATGCACAGAAGTTACAGAAGATCTCTTCCTGGAATACTTGGCCTCATTGGGGGATTCTATATTCAGGTAAGAAAATAGGAACGATACAGCAGAAGGAAGACTTCTTGGTACAGGTTTCACAAGCATTTCCTTTTTTTAACTTTTGAGAGACCTGTGGCCATAAAGTTCTACAAAAAAAATTAAAATAATTATAATTTTATGGGAAGTATTCTGACTACTTCAGAGCTCATGTTGGAATCATTTGCACAGCCATACTTCCTTATGTTTTGCTTCATATTATATGTCATAGATTAGGAGAGTCTAATACTACATGAATATGGTAGGAGGCAAATTAGGTACATGGGCAGCGCTCGCAACTATATTTAGGCTGACTGGAAGCAAATATCTTCCTATTATCTTTCAAATGGAAATCACATGCAGCCCTCTTGTTGTGGATGAAAGGAGAATTTAGGAGACTGTTATTTACCTTTCCTTTGGTCTCCAACAAAAATGCCATCTAATGGTTTTTTTCATTGTCTTGCAAGGCTGGGATTTTTTTGAGAAGCTCAAAAAGTGATTTTAAGCCTACTTGACTTGCTTCTGGTGTCCTGGGGTGAGAAGAGGGAGGTGATATTACATCTACTTACCAAACCACCCACCTCCATCCCATGGTCTAGTGTCAGGTCTTCGCATTGTCTTCCTAAACTCAGAACTGCAAGAGTGGAGAAATTTTTCTGGGACTTGACCTCCCCCTGAAGAGCCATGAGGTCAATTCCCCTTAGGCTCAATTTACCAGCTTCAAGGGTTAATGAGAAAAAGTGTGTCTCACACCCACACCAATTTTCAATAGGATTTCTGGTGGGCCCAGAAAATAATGCCCTGTTCCTTTAATAAAGGCTTCATATGTAAAATAAACAGTTGGATTTTTCATAGCAAAAGTGTAAATAGTGTCCCATTAAGCCTCTATTAATGGGATGGGAAATGCTTTTCTCCTGGAAGTTGGCAACTTCAGACAACAGCAACTAGTCTGAGTATGAGCCATTCAGTTTCATAGAGAAGCATCTTCATGGAACTGGAGGAACAAGATCCTTATCTGCCCTCCCGTAGCTGCATTATTTGACAACTTCCCCATGGAGCTAGATTGTCTGTTTTGGGTTTAAGGGGTCCAGTTATGCTTTCAGAGCTGGAGAACCAGAAATCTGGAGAACTAGAAACTGCAGTCTTAAACCCAAACTGGAGCTGGGGGAGGGAGCTACCTCAAATTACAACATTGTGTTGTGTGTACCCAGTTGTACTGAGCCAACCATAACACAAAGTTCAACACTGGTTGATTGTCTTCTGTTCAGTCATGTATCCTTTGATATATAATTTGGAACAATACAGCCATGGGTTATCCTGTGCCAAGCACAGCCTTCTGCTCTGAGGTTTTCTTTCCCTACCTCATTGTTGAAGAACGAGGTGTCTTGAAACTCTATTTCAAGGAGAATTGTGTGTTCTCCCTGTACTGAAACAGGTCAGTTGTTCATATGTACTACAGAAGTATGTAATGGTACAGAAATTAGCAAAACAGCCATCCTGCAGATAAAGTGAGGGGGGAGATTCAAAGACAAAAAACTGCAGGTATTGAAAGGGTTACTTCCTACTTTTCCACTCAAAATTATTTTCTGCTGAAGCTGATACTTTTTTCTGGTATCAATATGCACATTTGCATGTAATATATAACCAGCCTTTGATACAAGTGCTATGAGGCCCATTAGTTTTTATGAACACTATACAAGCTGTTTTACAGTTCCTATGAATGAAGGGTGATTGTTCTTCATTACTGATTTGCTTTCTGTCTTGTTCATTCTCTTTCCTGTGTTTGGACTTTGCTTTGGGGCTACAGAGGAGAATCTTACAATCTGTTTGACCATAACTGCAATACATTCAGCAATGAAGTGGCACAGTTTTTGACAGGGAGAAAGATCCCTTCCTACATCACAGACCTTCCATCAGAAGTCCTTGCAACGTGAGTAGAGTCCCCATTGACAGATGAAATGCAGCACTCTTTAGAATAAGAATGGGCAACTCCAGTAACACACTGAACCATTCTGCCCAAGCAACCAAAGTATTTCTGAGGCCAGCAGTTCAGGAGAAAGCTACAGGCCTGGTTTTATGCCTTTCATTGCCTTCCAAACCTGCACAGACATCATCCAAGTCAAGGGAAATTTCAAAAAAGCTGGTAGCTTTACTTACTCCAAGTGTATCTGACCAAGTACAACTCTTCCTACCTCCCACCCCCATTTTATTTGCTGGCATGCCAACATCTGTACAGTATTTGGGCCAAAAAGTTGGTTTCCCCACTTAGAATGTATAGTCTTAGAATGTGAATCTTAGCTTTGTAAAGATTGTGCCAAAAGTAAATATATTGACATACACCGGTTTTATGCCTAATAAAGGTTTTGGATTGGATTGGGAAGTAAATATATTAATGTTAATAACTGTAAGTTTTAGGAATTCTTTGGTAATGACATTGATTGTGTTTGTTTAAAATATTGACATATCCTTCAGACTGGCTTCAAGCAAAGATCTGAACAAGGCAGAGTTATTTCTTAGTCTCTGTTAATGCTGTTAAAAACAGCATCATTTTAGAGTCTTAGCTACATTTGGAAAAATTAAGCAAACATTCTGTACTCTTTTCCGCTGAAAGATCTAAGTAGAATTGTAACTTCATTTGCCACATGTTGGATCATCTTTGTTTTAGAAAGCTCCCCTTGGTTCCTAGTGCCTGCCTACCTATCAGAACTAGGTAGGCGCTAGGACCCAAGCGGAGCATTTTAAAATAAAGGCACATTACCCATGGAACAGTTACCGCAAGGCTGTTCTCTGTGCACTGGGCTTGCAGAGGGCTTTCCTCATGTTTACACACAAGGAGGCAGCCCAGTGCCTCCCCCTCAGCTGCTTGTTGAAACTTCAAACAAGCTCTGGTCCTTCTGGTTCTCAAATCTCATCTCTCTCTTTCTCTGGCTGCTGCTACTGCAAAAGAAGAGAAGAGAAAGGCTTGTCTGAAATAAAGTTTTAAAAGCTTGCCTGATCACCAAGAGAGCAGAAGCAGAGCAGGGGAGGTGGGGTGGGGTGGAGCCCTGCTTGTTCTGTTCCTTGTAAAAGCCCTTTCTGTTATTTTATGTTGAGAGACTGAGATATAGATCTCTGGATATGTGCACTTAGAGAAGCAGGAAGGAACCAGCAGCATTCAGGTGGGGTCAAGGAGGAAGGCGTGCAAAGCGCAGTGAGGGAGGGGGAGGCCTGGTTGTTGGTGGAGGGAACATGTCTGTAGCAAAACTGGGCTGACTGGCAAATCTTCCCACTCTGGTGGCGAAGCAAAATTAAATTGGTTCTAGAAGTGGTTTCACTTGCTGCGGGGAGAATGAAAAATCAAAACGGGGCTTGAAGAAATAAGTCCATACAAGAAATCTTGCTGCAACAGACATTCACCCTCACCACACAGCAAACACGTGCATAATTGGCCAAAGACAGTCCAGCATGTGAAGTTACAATTCTACTTAAATCTTTCAGTGGAAAAGAGTATAGTGGGGAGTGCTTTCATGTGAGTGACTTTGTGAATGTTTCTCTCATATCAAGGAACTTTCCAAAAGTACTGCAGTGACTAAGAAGCTTCGATTGTTTCATGAACAAAGCACACACAAGAAACGCTTCCTTGAACCTGCAGTCAGGAATATTGTCAATGCCTATTAGCCAAGGACTAAACTAGCTGCTCAGGCATTCCAAGCAGATGCTTAGAGAAACATCTCTGGAGAAGCAGAACACCCTCTGGGTCACCCTCAGCCTTATTATATCTGTCTCAGCATAGTGGCTGAGAGAAGCGGATGCAGCATCCAGCCTGAAGAGTGCTCTCTAGCATCCCTTGCAACATCAGAAGATGCCAGAGCACATGTTCATTTGTTCCATTTAATGTACTTATACAACCACATTCAGTTCTTTTAAAACTACAGTGGTTTCTGACATTGAATTACGTACTTTTAACAATAAACACAAAAGATCACAAAACCAGCATCCACAACAGAAAATAAATAAGAAAGCAAATCTGGCTGTTGTGGGTTTTTGGGGCTGCGTGGCCATGGTCTGGTGGAGTCATGGAGAGAAACACAGCTTTCTGTGATATGCCTCTGAAAATAACAGCCGTAGATGTGGACAAAATGTTAGGAGCTGAGTTTACAGCTCTCTGCACTCTTTTTAGCATTCTTAGGAAATCAGGCATAACTTCTGACTTCTGGACAGCCACCACAAAAGCAGTGTGCATCCTGTGAGGTTTGATTCAGAAGCCATTGTGAGTGATCCTGGAGATCTCCTACTTTATCTTATTCTGTATCTTCATGGGATGGCAAACTGTCCTAGCAAATGCAGGATCACCCAAATAATTTGGACTACAGTAGCATTTTGATTGCAAAGGAGTATGGCTAATGCCACCAGGAAAAAGAGGCAAAATGTGAGAAGAATTCTTCTACTTTCAGTTGGTATTGAGCGTATGAGCTTTTTCTGGCCCCTCTTGTGTCCCTTCATTATGCAGATGGTTCAGATGCTGTTTGAGGCTCTGTTCATTTGTGCATGTGTCCTACAGAGACAGGCTACCCTGGAATGGTACATGTCACATTGGATCCAGCCAGCATTTCCACTGGTAGAAAAGGGAGAAGGGGGTTCTCTTGGCCTTCCAAAAAAGGCTGTGCGGGACATCATGGGGCCTGCATAGACAAAAGCTGTGTGGAACAGAGGTCATGGTAAAGAGGGCAGTTGGGTGAGACTGAATGAAAAAGCTGTCTGGATCCACCCTTGTATGTATTTCCCTCACTCCCTTGGGTATACACTTAGGGGTTTTTTTTCCACTTTTGTTGAGAAGAAGCTTTGTTTCAGGCTTGGTTGGGGAATTATATGGGCAGAGAATGCTTGGAGACCTTACATCCACTCTTCTTCTTTTTTCTCTTTCACCTTCCTCACTTCTTCAGACCCTTTGGACAAGCTTTAAGGCCTCTCCTCGACTCCATCCAGATCCAACCACCTGGAGGAAACACTTTCAGCAGACATAATGGACAGAGCTAGCAGATACGGTGGAAAGTGCCTCTGTTCAGCAGGGCTTTTCCTTTTAAAACCCAAATGCACCAGATTCCTATTTTATGATTTTGTGACAGAGTTAACAGCAAGAAGGTTTGCCAGACCGTCCAGCAAGAGTAGTTACTGGAATGCATGTGATATGATGCTGCCGGGGGGAGGGGGCGGGGATTATAAAGTCAAAAAGCATTATATCTTCTTGCTGAAGGTGATTATTTTTTCCCCTTGGTCCACTTCTGATGTTTTTTAAATATTCCCTACTAAGAAATTGAAGAGTAGAAACCCCATTGCACAACTTAGAGTGTGGTAGGTAGCACCAAGTTGCCCTAGCCATGCCTCGGAAGATTGGCTTTTTTTTTTTACCCTTGTTATCGTATATTTGTGGCAGATGTAACCCCTAAAGTGTTGGTCTTGCAATATTCACATACTAGATAACACTAACCCAGTACTAAACTTGAATATTCTTTTGTGCTGCCTGTAGGAGGGAGGGAGTTAAAAACATTCATTGTGAAGTAATGTTATAACAGCTGTATGTTAAATTAATCATATAATTTTTCAGTGGCTATAACTTCCATTATAAATTATAGGATAGCTTTCTAATCCTGGATACGAGTGACAACCAAACTTTATTGTCACCTAACTCATAGTATTGCTGCTGGCGCAGAAACAAAGTGTGGACTATCCAGTTTTGGAGAGAATTATCCCTGTTATCTATAATGATATGTGAGGAACTCTTTGCATCTGGTTACTTTAGAATGGACATCTTTATTACTCTAAGGAGTCTTTCCTCCAAGTGATAAAGAAATATGGGCCAGTTCTGTAACTGTGTTATTCAGGCAGTATGATGCGACAAGATAGTCTTATTTTTTGGGACGGTAACCACTTTGGAAGTTACAGTCTACATCAAAATTAGCATCTACTATTTATGAAGAAAGAGGGAGTTTAAATAGAAGTTTCCATTATATGCTACTTAAAAGGCATGTGCAGTTCCTCTAGAAAAGGTGTTGGTACTCCATTTTCCTCAGAAAATTTGGGTCAGCTATGCAGGACAAGGAACAAAGAATGATGATAGTATGCTATATTTTCTTTCCTGATAATTATATCTCCACTTTACCTTATCTCAAGTGACCATGTTCAGGGAAACAAAAGGGGACAAAGGCAATCAGCCTTTGTAAAGCCTCACTTTGTCCCAAACACAGCCTGGTCCATTGCACTGCTTATTAATTCAGTTAACTTGGAACACCTAGGTCCTGATAGTGCTCCAAAAAGATGCACAGTGAAAGCTATTGTTTGCTGATAGTTGCCGAAAGGGAAGAAAATTTTGTTTCTGTTCAGAGATGATAATCACTTTTGTTTTATAACCTAGTGGGATTGCTCTGTTACATGCGAGAATAAAAGGCAGTTCTAGCAAGGGAGCCAAACCGCTGTCTATGGACATCCTCATCCCATCTGTTCTTTGAAAGATCCCAAGGTGGCAGGGGGGAGAAATGCAATCATCCCATGCACTGGACCCCTTTTGTCATCTTCCTTTTCTTGTTGTGGGATAAAGCTGTCTCTTGTTTGCTGGAGCAGGCAGGAGAAAATGGTGTGTGAAGAGACTGGCATATGAATGAATACATAGAGGACTGGACATCATCTCATGCTACCTGAACCCTTGAGGCTCTATAAGAATAACATGAAATCTGTTCCTGAATATTCTAAATATAATGTACTTTTGCTTGCTATAAAGACATTTGTCTCCCCCTCTTTACCTGATACAGAAGAAAAACAGCAGGTGTAGACTCTTTTCAAAATGTGACCTGTTGAAGTTTATTGAAGCACTGAGTAACTTATCCCTTCAGAAAGTTCTTTCCTTCCTTTCTTGCAGCTGAATCCAAAATACGTTTACTTCCAAGAAAACTCCACTGAGGACCCAACTGCACATTTAAGGTTCTTACAGAGGTTCTCTACAGACTCTGCAGTTGTGGGGAATAGCTTCTAAAATAAAGGAGAGCCCAAATGAGCTCAGAATGCTGCTGGGGGCGGGGGGAGAGAATAAGGCTTCTGTGCTAAAACAGCACAGTGTGCTAAAACAGGGAAGTTTTTGCTGCTCCATGTGAAGTATTCTGTGCCCATGAAACAGCAAAAATGGAAACCACATCGCATCCTAGCAAAAACTGTTTTTTCCTGTTTCAGCACAGGAAAACCAGTTGGAGGGAAGGCAGGAGCCCATTTGCGCTCTCTATTTTTTCAAAAGCCATTCCCCACACCTGCTGTGTGCCTGCAGCGACCCTGGACCTCACTCAGCACAAGGATGTACTCCCAAGTAATGTCCAAGACTGTGGCTGTAGAAATGCCAGACTTCTTGTTTTTCCCTTGAAACTTATTTGTGCCATCTTACTCATTCCTTCTATCTATTTTTATGTATGCATTTCTTTAGCTGTCTAGTCCATCTGGCCAAGTAGAGAAATGGAACATCCTGGAACATACTTGATCACCCTTCTTAGCATTTTTCTTCCTATTACTCCAGGATTGGACATCCTGATCCTGTGTATGTGTACTTGGAAGCTAGGGTTTTAATTCTGCAGAAAATATGCATAAGATTACAGAATGAGACTTTTCCCCCACAGTAGGGATGGAAGAAGATACGGATGAGATTATGGAACTTAGTGTCTGCCTTCCCTGATATTTGTGCTAAAGAGATGAGGCTTTTGCTGTTCTATAATAACTGTTGGCTCTGTTTTAACATGTGTGCACTACCAATTTGAGCCTTTGAAACCCTGGAAGTCCTAGAAGAGGCTGCACTCTAAGGATTGCTCTCCATTCTAGGACAGAAGATAATTGTATGTGCTCCCACCAGTTAAAATGGTTGAATGTGGGGGTCAGCATCCAAGAGACTGACTGTACCCAACATTTTACTTAGTCACATGTATTTATAAGTGTATAAAAGTATGAGATGTGAATATGTAGGTAAATTGACTCACTTCCCACCTGAAGTGGCTGGCAATGGGGGAGGTACGTAAGGAGCTCTCATGAGAGAGCAAAGGCTTGGCCCAAATGATGGGTCTGTCATATTTCTGTGGATTCTTTTTGCCATTTTATAATTAAGGTAAATAAAGCCTTTTGGCAGAAACTTGTTGAGATGTTTTTGTTTGCTTGGTTTTGTAGTCAGCTATTTCAACATTTCTTTGTTTCTCCACGCTGTATCCACCGGCTCCCTTTTCTCCCAACTGTTTGTAGCACATGTTTTAATGGATAATTATTTCTTTTTATACTAGGAACAGCAATGACAGGAAAGAGAATTGCACTTCCTTTGGCCCCTTTCAGGTTTACAATAGCTGTCAGTGACAAAACTGCTGAGACCTAACACATGATGGTCACCTTTGGGATTTGTCTCTACCTATTTTTGTTTCCTCCTAATTTATAGAGGACAAGTACACTCCTGCAAGCAGTGCAAGAAGAATGGGGCCTACATTTGTGTCTGCTGTTCAACTGAGAATGTTGACAATCCCTAATTGTTTGACTGCAGTGCCTGAATGCTAAACAATTCTACACTAGTAAAATCTGATAATCTCAACAATAATTTTAATAAGTTTCTATTCCTAATGGCTAGAAAACTATCTTTTATTCTCTTCTGGCAGTACTTATAAAATTTCTGATAACCTTGTGCCAAATAAGATTTTAGCTGTTTGGGTTACAGTGTAGTACTAGCAAAGGAAGAATATATTACGGAAAGAAAGGCTAATACCATGCAAATGTACACTGAGTGTGGGATTTTGTATCTAAGCTCAGAATTTTTGTGTGCCTGCAATGAAATCCTACACTAACAAAGAAGAAGCTTTGTGTGTGTTGTGTAATTTTATACATGGACTTGCTACACATGTGGGGGTTAACCCCCAAAGTTTTGGAATATTAAAATGTACTAGCCAATAGCTAAGCAAAGTCAATTATGTTACCTCTAAACCTCCCAGAACAAATACATAAATAAGACTGTACAACGGAACCAAACCAGAAAAATTAGTAGAATAACACTGCTTATGCACTTGTAGCCTCCTTCACATTGAATGTATATTTCCTTTGGGTTAAATTTTCAGCTATAAACACATTCCCCACTCTTTGGAATTCACTGTGCACTCCGATCAGGAAATCTGCAGTTTCTGAAAGTTCTCAAATTGTAACTTTTTCTCTTCCTTCACAGGGAAAGCAAAGGAAATCAGCATACATTTCATTTTCTTCAGGTTTTTTGCTCCTCACTACTTTTTCTTACCCATACAACAGCACTTTTGCCAACTTTTCTTGTCACCACTTCAGAAGGATCAAAAAGCACTGTGTTTTAAAAATTATTTTCACACTGAGAATCTATTGCTCCAGCAATAACCCTTGAAATTGATATAAACCTTTCATGGTCTAGTAAATTAATACTAGATCAAAGATGGCACCAAAAAAAGTGGGGTGGCAAGGCAACCTCTTCAGATGAAGGTTGCTTGGGAAGGACAAGGAGGCAGGAGCAGGCAAAATGCCAGATCAGCTCTGCAAGGGACACCTCACAGCAGGACAATCCTTATGTAAACAAAAAACTGGGGAAACCACTGCATAGCAAACAGGGAAATGCGAGGTAAATAGCGCATGCATAAATTGCCTCTTAATAGGTTCTGGCAGGTTTTCCGGGCTGTGTGGCCATGGTCTGGTGGATCTTGTTCCTAACATTTTCCCTGCATCTGTGGCTGGCATCTTCAAAGATGTATCACAAAGAAAAGTCTGTTGGGGGGCACAGCGCCTGAGAGGCTCCCGAGTACGGCAGCCATTCTGCTTGGAAAGGGGTCTCACAGCACCCGGGAGGCTCTCGAGTACGGCAGCACATTGCTTGGAACATCCAGAGGGGGCACCTGAGTACAGCAATAGACTGCTTGGAAAAAGGTCTCTCACGTGCAACTGACCTCTCCTTCCAAAGATGGTTTTGAAGAAAACTGCTGACATTGCAGACTCTCTGGCCCCAATATGTGTGTACGTGCAAATACTTAATTCTCTACTCTAACCCATGCTCTTTGCCCCGTCCATTGTGTTGTGCTTCCCCCCACCTGCATGCCCTGTTTGTTTTTCCACCTGTAACTATCAATAAAAGGGCTTGGGAGGGAGACGGGACGGCAGAGTTGCCCCCTGCTTCTCTCACTCGCCGAAAAGACATGCTGTCTCCTCAGTTGCTGTAAGACAACAAAAGTCTGTTTCACACTGTGTCTAGTAAGAAGGGAAAGTTTAGTGGGGTATATTGTCCATGTCCCAGGGTGGGGAACCAATCAGTAAGTGTTTGGGTGGAACTTGCTGTTGAAAAGTGTGGTTGAGTGCATTGTATTGCGGGTGGGGTTATCAGTCCATTTTTTAAAGTACTGGTAGCCAAGCTTTGCTAATTTTCAGAGTCTCTTCTTGTTGAAGTTGTCTTTTCCTTCTCACTAGACACAGTGTGTAACAGACTTCTCTCTATGATACACCTCTGAAGATGCCAGCCACAGATGCAGGCAAAAAATTAGGAACAAGATCCACCAGACCATGGCCACACAGCCCAGAAAACCCACCACAAGCAGTTGAATCCAGCCGTGAAAGCCTTCGACAATACATAGCCTCTTAATTGTTTGCCCTACTGATTTATTACAATGAGTTGCCACTTGGTGGAGCTAAAGCATTTACATGATTCATCCTGCAGGTTGGGACATAAGTCATCAGTTACACATAATCATATGTTTAAATTCTGACAGCTGCTTTTAATAATGCAAACCAGTTTGGAGGTGGAATAATTTTTAAATTGACAAATGTGATTATTTCAAAAATTTTGAACCACATATCTATACCATTGAACATAAGATCCCAGGCTGCTTATGTTGACTGTATCTACATTTCTAGAACCGTTCGATTAAAAGAGCATTTTGTATGCACACTATACATTTAATTGGGAATATGACTAGTTATGCTATTACCCTTGATAATACTGTTAGAATATTTAAAGAGAATTGTTCCTCAAGAAGATCTAGAATGAATGTTGAGGCTGCTCACAGCTTGCCTGGCACCTGTTTCACTGGCGTATAGGCACTAGGCATAAAATAATTCATCCAGGATTTTACCTAATTTTCCACCCTTTTGATATTTTACCCTCCCTCTCTACAGCTTGCCTTCCATTTGTAAATATGCCACTGATCTTACTGATTATTGTACTTCCTGCTGAGAATTTTAGCGTTTGGAATTTTCTGAACTGTTTTCTATTCATCATTCCACCCTTGTTGCTAGCAACCTTAGGCAAAATTTTGAAAAGATGTCATAGAGATATTCCAAATAAATAATTACCATGACAAACGTGTATAGCTTCTTATTAAAAAATAAGGAACACTGTGACTCTGGGCGGTAATAGGGATTGACAAGGACCAAGGGACCTGACATGGATGAATAGGTGTGGCAGGAACCCCAAGAAGCACAGCAGCATGTGGGGCAGACACCCAGTGGCAAGGCCCAGTGCTCCAATGGCAGGGTGTGGGTGGCTAACACATACAGCAGTGGTCCATGGGGAGGGCACCCCACTAGCACTCTGCTTTGACAGCCCAGAAGACTTGGTCTACAGCAGGAAGAGCAGGTCTAATTATTGGGTGGGACTTAAGGAGGTGGCAATATGGAGCTGGGAGGTAGGTAGCTGGAGGCTGAGTTAAAAGTGGGAGAGAGCATGACCAGAGAGTGCTGCTAAATGCCCTGCAGTCAGGAATGGTGTTAACAAACGTGGGGGAACAAAATACTATAAGGGTGTTTTATGGAGCTGACAACAAAGAAGATGGAAGCCAATTCAGCATTGTTATTTAAACTATGGAGGTGGGGTCCCCACCTAGCTGGCTTTAGCCTTCTCACCACAGGTACTCTGACTCTCTCCGACCCCAGTCACAAACACATCTGCAGTAATGGAATGGTTGCAGACAGCTCAGTCAGTAGTTCATATGCAATTTGATATACTTTGCTGAAGTGGTTTAAGCAGCCCTCCGGATTAACCATTAAGCAAAATAGGCACATGCTTAGGACTTCAAGTAAAGAGGGCCCTATAGCAAGTTTTCCTTGTTATTTCTTTTAAGTATCAAAGCAGATTTATTACATCAGATTAATTTTGAGGAAATGATCAGACTTTGCAATTAAAAATGCAGGAGAAAACTTCGTGGTATAAAGTTATAAGTAAGCAACAGTAAACAGTGAGTGTTAAAATGCTATGTATCCTCAAGGCAAGAAAGCAATGAAATAATCCATGTTTGGTTTCATACAAATAATTATATTTATTCACTCGAATATATATATTTATGGTTTGCTATTGCTTTTTTACGTATACTGTATACATATATATACTGTATACAATATAGTATACATGGATACCATAATCTTTTCACTGCTTAGGTTATTTAAAGGTCTTACTCTGGCTCTGGTCTTAAAACAGGGAGGGAAGGTGGCATGGCACACCACAATCTCATTAGACCACAGAAGCTAAGCAGGGTTGGCTTTTGGAATGGAGATCAAGGAAGACTGACAAGGAAGGCGTTGGTAAATCACCTCTGCTTCTTCCTTGCCTTGAAAGCCTTTTGCTGGGTTGTCATAAGTTAGTTATGACTTGATAGCATTTTACTCACACACACACACACATTTGAAGGCAGCAAAATAATTGTGGGAACTTGGACTCTGTTAGGATTAACAAATACTCTGATGATGTTAATTCATATGCAGTGTTTTCATTGCATATTACAAAGCTTCATATTTGTACATTGTACAAAAACCAAACTATTATTTTCACCTGAAACTTAGAAACTACTTTTGTTTTTGAATTTCTGCCGAAATGGATCCATTAAAAATAAACCATCTTAAGCTATGCTATGGAATGCAGCATAATAACCCTAAATGTCATTTAACTGTACTATTTGGATTTTACAGTTGATTTCTCCAATGCAAACAGAAATCCCTGATGAAACAACTCAAAACACAAACTAATTATCCTCAGGAAAAGAGAGATCAGGCAGTTTCCATGCTGCTTTAATGATAGAGGTTTAAACCCCTTTTCACCCTCACCACTACACACATTGTCCTTGCCTGAGGCTAGCCTACACCAATCTCTCAGTTGATTTTATCCATGCCCTGTTATCTGGTAATTGGCATATAAACGCACCTTTCAAATTCTGTCTTCTCTTGCACATCAGAAAACAATAGGCATGATCTGCAGGAGGGCAACAGGAAATAAAACCCATTCTCGTCCACTCTATATAAGCCCAGGCCTTTGCATAACTGGAAAATGGTGTTTGTCTTTCTTTCTCCTAGGTTACTGAGGAGCAGAGGGACCCTGATTTTCTCATTAAGCTGCTGTACTAGGTTCATTATTAGATGCATGCAGAATCACCAGGGAGGGTTTGGTGGTTGTCTGCCAGACTACAGCTTCCTTAAGGAGTAATAACAGACATCCATTGTCATAACGTTAACTTTAAGGGCTGGCTGGGCCAAAGATTATTAAAGGCAAGACCACAGGTTCTTACTTCTTTTTTTCCATAATAAAAGTGGGTGTCTCTAGTTGTGTATTCTTCAGGCAAATAGCAAGACAGTCATCCTGTCCTTGTAGGTCTTCCCTGCCCACTGGTAGGGTGTGTGTGTGTGTTAAGGTTGACAGATCCAAGTTGGGGAACTTCTTCCTGCAGTATTGTGTCCCTTTCTTCACCACAACTTAAGGTCCTCCCAGTAATTTCTCACACACACACACCTTCTGTTGCCTTCAATGCACCTTAGTGTAGCTAAGTTTGCTGTTTTGAGAAAGATACCTTTGCGAGCACAATGCCTGAACTTGTGACAAACTTGTGGAACTTGTGACAAATGTATCTTTCTGTATGTATGTATCAAACTGTAGCCACACTAAGGTGCATTGAAGGCAACAGAAGATGGGGGAAAATAACTGGGAAGATCTTCAGTTGTGGTGAAGAAAGGGACACATCACCCTCCAGGCTTGTCCCAGCATTCAGAACAAAGACTGATGCTAATGTGTTCTGCAGTTCTCAAACTATGCTGACAAAGGCAGTTGAGCTTTGACTCTGGAAATTTTGCTGGCCATTAAGGTGCAACTGGACTGGAATCTTGCTCTTCTACCCCAACTGATACATCCACCTCATGGTCCCCTCCAGTTGGGACCCAACATATTCTACCCACTTTTTAAAACATATATTTAATTTCTACCACCTACTCCAGCCAGAGAGAAATAAATACAAGCATAGTTTAAATGGTACAATAAACAATTAACATGACTCAGACTAATCCATAAACAGTTAAAATATAAATATACAGAAATTTAACACTTTATCATACTCTGTTCTGTTCTCATAAGTGGACAGATTCTGTAATGCCAACGTCATCGATGACAGCTCATCCACCCTCTGGGGTCAGCTTACTCAATAGCAAAAAAGGGAGGGGGAAAATAAGAGGAAAGAAGAGAACCAAAAGGGAGGGAGGGAGAAGACTGGGGTGGGGTAAAGGAAGAGAAAGCACAGAAGGAGGAGGGCGAAGGAGGGGGATTCCATGTAAGTGAGAGATAGCCAGCGAGTTCCCACTTCTGCAGAACTCTCGTCACAACGTCCCCTCTCCTCCTGCCTGTTTTTTCCTTATTTTTTGTTTCCAAGGTCCAGCCTGACCAAGAATTCTGCGGAACTCTACAGCCTGCGCAATTAGTGATCTTCTTATTCTGGTTAGGTCTGGCTTTCGATTGTTCTCCTTTGATGGGTTATGCAAGCGGGTCTTGGCCTCCCCTTCCAGGCGAATGGGTTTTCCCGGGACAGGAAGTGAAGCCCCGCACCGAGCACCGAGCAAACCTGGCCATTCCCAGGAGCCGCTACTGCCGCCGCCGCCGCCGCTGCTCCTTAAGGGTCACCGCCAGGCGTGTACGTGTTGCCAGTCGGCTTCCCATGAGTCACGTGCGAGGCCCTTCGCGCCGCGATTGGCGGGCCTGTGGCCGACGCCTCCGTTCTGTCCTGCCGCCCGCCGCCTGGTCTTGGCGGCCGCAGAGGAGGAGGAGGAGGAGGAGGAGGAGGAAGGGGCTGCCATGGCTGAGCAGCGCAGCAGGGAGCGGATCCTCTGCCTCTTCGATGTGGACGGGACCCTCACCCCGCCTCGCCAGGTACAGCCTCTCCTCCGTGCCCTTCTGCCCCGACCCGGGCTGCTGCAATTGCAGCGGCGCCCTTGCGGGAATGAATGCGGGAATGAATGGAGCCCGGCGGGTTCCCTGCCCTTCCGCCTCGCCCGGCACCGGGACCGCACTCGGAAGCTCAGCCAACAGAGCTCCGATCCCAGTCTGGCCGGCCGCATCTTGTGGCAGTCAGTTCCGTAGGTGAGCGTCGGTGGCCCTCCGGGGCTCTGACGCGGGCGCTGGTGCTTGAGAGGAGTTCGTGCAGGGTGAGGAGGTCGAGGAAGGAGCGGCGCGCTCGGGCGGGCGGGGAGGCTTCGGCCATTGCGCGGCAGTGGCTTGTCGGATCTGCCCAAGGTCAGTCCCGGACCCGGGTGAATAGCTGGTCTCCCAAACTGGCCAGATTCTGGGAAGTCGACAAGCCGTAGAGAATGGGGAAGTCGTCTCTTCTCCCTCTCTGGCACTTGACACTCAGGGAAGTTCCGCTACCTTTCACAGCCCATGGTTTTAGCCATTTCTCCGTGAGTTTGGGTGAAAAGAAGACTGCTAATGGCTGCAGCATCTTGTGGCAGTCAGTTCCATAGGTGAACTATGAACTAATTATGTTGGGTCTGCCCTGAACCTACTGCCAGTTACCTTCGGTAAAACTGTTTCAACGTTGAGAGGGAGGTATGTGTGTTTGGTCTTTCCACACTAGCTGGTGGTGGAAAGTGCTGTCAAACAACCACAATTGATTTATAGTGACCCTGTAGAGTTTTCAAGGCAAAGTTTTAAATAGAGGAGTTTAAGCACCCCAAGATATGACAAGATTGTGTTACCCTGGCCTACGCTATGGCCCTGGGCCATCCGGGTCAGGGCTTCTACACCATCTGACTCTATTATGTATCCTTGATGATGCAGGGCTTGCAGGAACTATTCAAATAAGATGACTTCCCAATTTCAGCCTAAGGCAGTGCCATCCAGGAACCAGTTTATACCACTTATGCTGATGGCATAAAATGGCCCTCCATTTCCATCACTTCTTCCTCCTCCCCAAACTGCAGGTGGCTGGGACATCAATCTGCCTAGTAACCAAATTAGGCTGGAAGGCACTTTGCTCTGACCAAGTGGCCCTTCCATCAGCCTGAATTGTTCCCATTCCTTGGAAGCTACATACAGAAAAGTAAACTACCAAAGGTAGTAAATATAAGGATATATAAAGAAATAATGTATTTAACTCTATGAACCCTATCATTTTTGGGGGGGAGCGGGGAGAGAGACATATAAACAGTTTCAGCAATGTGTTATCCTACCCAAGTGGAACAAGACATGGATCCCTGTCCTATAAAACCAGTAGTTTTCAAACTTTTTACCCCCAGAGAAACCTTGTCAGCCATGTAAAACAGGAGTCTAGTGGCATTTTAAGGACTAACAAAATTGACTCCAGCAGAAACTTTTGTAAGCCCTTAATAAGCTTCCAAATAAATCTAAAGGTGTATACAAAGATATAAGACCCAGCGCTTTTTTTTCATTTACAGGGCAAGCTCTGCTTTCCCTATCTTTGCTCCACTAATTAGGGACATAAATCCACGGCTGATTTTCATCTCATTCCCTGCACCTAGCATCTAAGTAAACATTTTTTCAGAGCTTGTATCTGATGGCCTGCTTAAGTTCATTTTGGGAGAACTGACATTAATATCTAAGTCGCATATTACAAAAACCACGTGTCCACCAGAGGTCCTGTTGCTATAGAAGTGCTTGGAACTTAATTCCCAGGCATGCTCAGTTCCAACTGGAACTGTAAGGAGACAAGTTTTAAGCCTTCTTCTCTGCGCTGCTGTCCCAGCCCCTGGTGACTTCCAGGTAAACAAAATATAATCATAAAAATGCAGCAGCACAAAACCCACAGTCATTGCCAGAAATGATAGTCAGAAACTTGTGAACTCAGACAAATAAGACATTAGCCACTAACTACAGAATCAGAAACCAACCAAAAGAATATAGCAGATCAGTCAAAACGTGGCTGAAATAATGTACCTTTGCGTTATTTTTGAAATTTGTCCAGGGGAGGCACTCTTTGCCCTTCTCTGGGATATTAGTCTGTAGAATGGGTTCTACCACTGAAAAGGCAGAAGATCTTATGGAGGTTAAATTTGCCTCCTGAAAATAAAGTATCTTTACAAGAATACACTGTGCTGACCTACACTTTCTCTGTAGGTCCGACTGGGACTGGTGGAGCAGCAGTGGCGTAGGAGGTTAAGAGCTCATGTATCTAATCTGGAGGAACCGGGTTTGATTCTCCGCTCTGCTGCCTGAGCTGTGGAGGCTTATCTGGGGAATTCAGATTAGCCTGTACACTCCCACACATGCCAGCTGGGTGACTTTGGGCGAGTCACAGCTTCTCGGAGCTCTCTCAACCCCACCTACCTCACAGGGTGTTTGTTGTGAGGGGGGAAGGGCAAGGAGATTGTCAGCCCCTTTGAATCTCCTGCAGGAGAGAAAGGGGGGATATAAATCCAAACTCTTCTTCTTCTTCTTCTTCAAATGTGTGAGTTCTTGAAATGTACTCAGAAGCATGTAGACATTCAGTTCAACTATTATAAAACTGATGCAGCATGCAAATACTGTCCAGGAACAGTCCAAAGTGTATCAATATGGCAGAATAGCTGCTATCCCTTTGTAACCAGTGCTATTATAGCTGCTCCCATCCCATAATCACACTGAAATCAAGGTTGAAAAAGGCTACTGTGCCTCTCCTGCTATCCCTCTCTAGTCCATTTCCCAGGCTCTCCCCCACCCTCCCCGCAAATTGGGCTTACTTACAATATTGGAGCCTGTGGGCAGTAGGACTTTGGGGGATTACAGTGTAAGGAAAGGCAGCTGGAGGGGGTCAGATTCAGTACTCACTTGGCAATCAATCATATCTATGGTGATTTAAATCATATCCACAGAGATATGATTGGGGCAAGTCCTTATTTGAAGAGGTGGGTTTGTTACTGTTACAGAAGGGTGAGCTGTCATCCATGTCTTGACAACTTGGCCTTAGGCTTGGGCTTAGAAGAGACTCTCTGCCCAGTGTCTTTCCCTTGATATCCCTTCTCAAGTGCTTTTTTCAAGCTGAGTTTACTGATAGTATCAGAACAAAGGGTGAGGAATCACTGAATCATTTGCATTTTGTTAATCGTTTAGCCTTATAGGCTTTTCCTGGTACTGTTGTACCTCTATTGATCTAACCCAGGGGTCTGCAAACTGTGTCTCTCTATATGTTCATGGACTACAATTCCCATCAGCCCCTGCCACCATGGCCAAGTAGCAGGACTGATGGGAACTGTAGTCCATGAACATCTGGAGAGACACAGTTTGCAGACCCCTGATCTAACCATACAAACTTCCTAGTGAATTTGTTAATCTTCACGGAAACACTTGATTTTTGAGGGAGGGGTCAAATTTCTTGATAACTTTTACTTTACAGTGATCATTTCTAAATAGTTTAGTGTTTTTCAACTTTTTCCCTCAGAAAATTGAGCCAGAAGTAGCCGAGTTTCTGGAAGAGCTGCGTAAGAGAGTGATGATTGGTGTAGTGGGGGGCTCCGACTACGCCAAGATAGCTGAGCAGCTTGGAGAAGGGGATGAAGGTGAGAAACACATCTAAATTTCTGTTCTCTTGACCCAGTGGCTACTAATCTTGATGGCTACCAATCTTGATCCTCCTTGATCTGAGATTGCAAATGCCTTAGCAGTCCAGGTGCTCGGGAGCAGCAGCAGCAGCAGGCCATTGCTTTCACATCCTGCATGTGAGCTCCCAAAGGCACCTGGTGGGCCACTGCGAGTAGCAGAGTACTGGACTAGATGGACTCTGGTCTGATCCAGCAGACTCTTATGTTCTTAGTTGTTTGCTGGATGCAATCAGTTGCATTTGTTGCAGAATAAAAATCATAGAAAACATGCTGGTGAGCTGTAGGACCAGCTCAGACATGCAGAGACTGTGAGGAAATCATATGATTCAGTGCTCCACCGTTCAGTGTTCTTTCTCCACAGATGGTTCGTGTGTCAGTAAGAGGGCTTTTAACTTAACCTTTGCCCTGATGTCTCATGTTCTAGGAATTATTTTTAATGTGCAGATAATATATGATCTCTGCCTGCAGTCTGAAGTAGTACAATCCAGAATAGGGCTCTACCAGATACTATTTCTCCATCTTGGATCTTAAGACAGGTTTATATGTTTCCCTGCCATTGTAATATCATTGCAGACCCAGTAAGCCCAAATGGATATGCAAATTTTTTCATTGTTTCCATGTCCTCATTGTCTTTCCCGGTGGCCTTGGAAAGTGAGAAAGTAGACCTTACTCTAGCCTCTGACAGCATACTGTTTCCTTCCAGAATGCTGGTGCAGAAACTCATGAGGAGGACAGATACCTGCCTATTTAGTTTGAGTTCTCAAAGAGAGAAATAGATGCTAAGGAGAGTCCACCGCTCCCTGTCAGAATAGAAGCTTTGCATGCACAAGATCCTAAGTTTAGTCCTCAGCATTTCCAGTTAAATGGATCTTAGGTTGCTTGAGACCCTGGAGATTACCAGGCAAGGTTAGACTACCATGGGCTAGATGGAACAACTCACTCACAGTGAGTTCACATTTTTTCTCCTGGCTCCTATTTCTGTGGAGGAAGAACGAACAAAAAAGGAATCGTAAAGGTAGGTGTTCGGGCAAGAACACTGAGGGCCATAAGAACTAATATGAACTCAGACCACAAGGCATATCAGTAAACAAAAAAAAGGGGGGATTGGATCTTGCAAACCATCAGCAGAAGGTCTCAGATCTTTCTCACATTCTGATGGTCTCAGATCTTTCCCACATTCTCCCCCCACCCCCAGTGGTTTCTGACTCCAAGAAATTTTATTCCTATAGTTAAGGGATCTGCAAGGTCTGCAATCCATACAGGTTGGAAGGTGACAAAATTGCCCTTTTTGTCTTACCTGTTAGTATCCAGTAGAAGCAACAGAAGAATGCAATGTTACCCATCCACACCTGTTTGGCTATTAGACCACATGGGCCCCACAGCCTCCTCATTAGACACCTGCATGCACTTGCAGGAATAAAGCTGAAGGGTAACTCTGTGCCCCTAAAATCTACTCAATCTGCTGTTTTTAAAGTGTTCTGTAACCTTCGTTCTGAAGGAGAGATGCTACCTGATGGGAAGGATCTCACAATTCAAGGCATCATTAAATGAATTGCTAATTCATTGTTCGTCTGTTTGTTGTAGTTAGAAGAAGCTACATAATCATTAACTGTGATACTGAGATGTCCATGGTTGGGGGGAAGGAGAGAGAAAGCAAGCATATGGAAGAGAAGTGTGATCAGGTATAGTTCAGATCTTACACTACCTCTTCCTCATGACTCTGAGTTGTGTGTAACATGACTCTACTTATTCATGAGAATTGGAGTCTGCATAAAACTTCTGAAGATAAAAGTGTCCAAGGAAATCCATAGCAGTTCTCAAATGATGGGGGAAAGATAAGGGAGACCTTAATTAAGCAAATCCATGCCCCCACCTCATTCATTTACTAAAAGCAATAGCTAAAGAGGCTATTATAAAGGGGGGGGCGCACGTTGTGCTTCTCTGGCCTGGTGTAATTCGAGCACTGAGCCACAGAGATCACAGAATTCAACCTCCCGGTATACACTTTTTGGTCCGTGGTTGTCTGACTGACAAAAAGAGTTACATGAAACTTTTTTTCTGATGTTCATCTCTTTTCCCTCACTTTCCCCTCTAAACATGTTCTCTGTTCCGCCAAATTCCTTCCTCACAGTCATCAACAAGTTTGATTACGTCTTTGCGGAAAATGGCACTGTGCAATACAAGAATGGACAACTAGTCTCCAAGCAGGTAGGCATAGCTACTTTGAGTTTTGCCACCAACACTGAAAATTCCCTCCATCTCTCTCTTCCCCTACTCCTAATCTCTCCACAGAGAAGATGCTTTCTCAGCATTCCCTTAATGGGCTCCAGTGAGTC
Source organism: Sphaerodactylus townsendi (assembly GCF_021028975.2). NCBI lineage: Eukaryota > Metazoa > Chordata > Lepidosauria > Squamata > Sphaerodactylidae > Sphaerodactylus > Sphaerodactylus townsendi. The sequence goes on along the minus strand of NC_059430.1, from coordinate 41,445,303 downwards.
ATCTAATAGGTTAACGTAAAACAAAGGCTCCTGTCTTCTTGTTGACATTGGGGGGTTGCATGTGGCAAAGCTGAACCAACCCCCTCCCCTGGCAAAAAACATACCTTATCAGTTCAGCTCTGCACTGTTGCTGCCTCCAAACTCCACATGGGCTTGGGGGTGGCAGGCAGCAAAGAGTTGAATGCTGGGCTCAACTGAGCCAAGGCCATTGTTCAGCTCTGAACTACTTGCGGCTTCAAAACCCATGTAGAGTTCAGAGGCAGCTGGAATTTTTCAAGTTTGAGTTTAATAGCCACCCCAAAAAATTGAATTCCCCAAAAAGTTTAGTATAGGGATTTGATTTTTTGAGGTTCTTTGAAAATTTCCAGGAGTATTAAACCCAAACCTGAAGAATTATCCCCCCCTCGCAAAAAATTGGTGCACACCACTTGCTGCCATCATAACAGACTAGATGGATTGGGTAAACAAGCCCATCTAGGAATTGTATTTCATTGTTTTAGTGTGACTGACCTTTGACCCACAGGCTATTCAGGACCACCTCGGAGAGGAACTTCTACAAGAACTGATCAACTTCTGTCTCAACTACATAGCACTACTAAAGTTACCCAAGAAACGGTAATGATCCTGCCTTATGCTTCTGCATGCACAAACTGCATTTAATGTCTAGCTAATCTGAGTATTTAGAATCAAAAAGCAGGCAGTTGGAAGGGTTCCAGAAGGTTGTCTAGCCCAACTGCCAGCTGGAAGATAAGGAGAAGGAAACCTGTCTTTAAACAATATGGAGTGGTCATCCAATCTTTTGATAAAAACCTGTAAGGAAGGCAGTTGCACAAATATGTAGCCACTGTATTTCATTTTAAGGCCAGGAGAAAAAGAAGTCAACCAGAAAAGTACAGGGAGCCTCAAAAGTAGAGCTAAAAATTATAACATCTATTTTTAAGAATGATATGTATTATATGGTATACACAAAAAGTGTCTGTATACCATATAATAAATATGAAGTAAAATACGAAGAAATTATTTAATCTTTATTGCTGTAGTTTAATTCATTGCCCTGACCTCAGAGGACAGAGGAAGAACTGATGTGGTTCCTTCTGTTTCCCACCAGATCACTCCCAATATTTGAAATTAGCATATTTCCTGAACAACCTGAGTTTCATCAGTCTTTTGTCACATGATTTCCGTACATATTTAAGTAGCGAATAAGTGTTGCTAATTGAATGAGAACAGTCCTGTGTGTGGAGCTGTTTTAAGTAGATGAGGATAAGGAAGTGGGTAAGAGCAAGAAAGTAGAGGAAAATGTGGCACAGAACCACAGACGGGCCACTGGGTTGCCTAGTGGTCACAGTTTTAATAGTCATACTGATGAAGAGTGCACTTAATAATCTTGTGATACAAATTTTCAGTGCCTGTAATACCTGAGGGTTTTTTTACTAGTTGGTCACTCTTACCTTGGAAATTCTTACCCTGTTCATAATTCATGACAAAACACTGCCTTGGATCCTACCTAAAATTTGGATGGAAGGCTGCATGGAGTGTGACTTCCCTGCCTTATGTTGTTGCCCATAATTCCTGCTGATATATTGCTCCTGCAGTGAGAGCTCCCACAGTAATAACTTGGAAGGGAGAAAATCAGAAAAAAACCCTCTTCTATTCACAGAACTTTTAGGCAGGATCCAAGCCGAACTGATATCCTATGTTGGTAACTGCCTGGTTAGCAATCATCAGGCACTAGCATAAACTCTCTTCTTCTGCTTCTTCATCCTATGTTCCCAATCTAAATGGGGCCCACATGTTCCTAGAAATGAAATTCATAGCATGGAACTAGCAACACACATCTGGGAAGGACCAGAGAAAAGTATATATATTTAGTTATCTTGTGTTGTATCATCGCTGGGAAGGTTCTGCTTGATTTGTATTGAAGAAACCACAAGTGCATAGCATATCTGTCATGCCTTGCAGCCACATATTCAAGTATCCCCTTCTTTCCTTTTCTCTAAAACATGCAAAGAGGGACCTTCATAGAATTCCGCAATGGAATGCTGAACATCTCTCCCGTTGGTCGAAGCTGCACTATGGAGGAGCGAATAGAGTTTTCAGAGCTGGACAAGGTAAATAATGCTCATTAGTCCTAAAATGGACAGGTGGTGTCCTTTAAGTCAGTTTAGCATGGTACACAGAAGCATATAAATCCTAGGATTTTCATATGCAAGTTTTTAGCATTGTGTGGTTCATGTGAAAGTCAAATGAAGACAACTTGCATAACTTATAAAGGCCTTCTTATATCTTGCATGGGCCTATTTCAGCAGATATCCTGTTCTTTTTTTCTCTTTTTTTTGGCAATGTTTTGATGTAGTATTACTAGGCATCTTTGTGAAAGGTGAACTCAAAGCAGGAAGATTAATCTGATATTCTCTTTCAAAATTTTCAAGGTATATATACTGAACATGGGAAAAGGTAGATTCTGACAGGGCTCAAGTTAAAGTAAACTTTTATTGCTCCTGTTTTTTTCTTCCCCTGACTTGCTTTCCTTTGCAGAAAGAGAGGATCCGAGAGAAGTTTGTAGCTGCCCTGCAGAGGGAGTTTGCCGACAAGGGTCTGCGGTTTTCCAGAGGTGAGCATGGACCTGCTCATAGCTTGGTGCATTTTTTTCTTTGGGATTTTGGAACAGCAAACTGTCAAGTGCTGTTTCCTCTTCAAAGGCAGATGAGTGTTTTGCTTGGTGGATTGAAAAGAGGTTTCACTGTGATGGTCCCTTTCAGTGTTAAATCTATTTTTCATTGTATTCTTCTTCTCTAAACACATTTGCTCAGATACAAATCTCATTAAAATCAGTGAAACTTTCTTCTGTGAAAATATTCTTAGGGATTGCTCTTTCATCAGAAGATCTCTGCCTCTTGCAAATAATGACTAAAATAAGAACATGGTTTACTCTATGGCTAAATTTTTTTTGTGTGAGCCCACAATCGTGTGGGCTGCTGCATAGTAGCAGCAACACATGGTATTAGGTTCAGCAGCAACAAGAGGGTTCACCTTCCTTCCTTGTGGGCAGGTAACTCCACTGTAGGTGCTGCAACAACAACTGCAGGGCTGAAAATAACATGCATGTCTTCGTAGTACTTTCTCTTCTGGGAGTTGAAAGCAACCACCAGCATGCCAGAAGAATTTATCTAGAATATAGGTGCACTGTTGCAAAAAGGGCCTACTGTCTGACAAACAGCAGCAATCTTTGCTCTTCTTAGTAATCAGTCCAGTTACCAGAAGGACGTTCTGGAATGCCTGCATTTTACATCTATTGTTGCATTCAATAGAATCTCCTTTCCCTGTCCAATCGCACTTAAAGGACTGGAACACAATCAACTAGTAGTATTCCATTTAGTAGTTTTCCATTTCCTCGCATATACTTCTGGAAAGTTAACAGGACCCTGTTCAGTCGTGCTTACACAAGCCACTTGACTTCTGTTTGTGCCTTAAGGTAATTGGGGCCTTGCTGACGCCATTCTTCCCCATTGCCATGGAAACAGCATCTATTGAATTAATGTGTTGGAGAGTCAGGCAGACTCACTGTAATGGTGCATGACCATCTGTAGAGTGATGATTTATTCTGCTATGCCCCGGGTATTGAAGGGGTTGTATTGCTTACAGACCTTTGTCTTAAATTCTTCCTTTCCCCTGGCAGGTGGCATGATTAGTTTTGACGTCTTCCCAGAGGGCTGGGATAAGCGCTGTTGCCTCGATATCCTTGATGAGGAAAGATTTGATATCATACATTTTTTTGGGAATGAGACAAGTCCTGTAAGTATGCTGTATCCAGCTCTGCTCTTTGACAAAAGACCAGGCACTGTGTGGGACTGAGAAGGATAATAACCACTTTGTTCATTCTTATATAGGTTGGCCAGCTCTTCTGAGAGCACCCGTTACTATAAAAGACAGGTCTCTTCAACTGTTGCTATATTTTTGTATTTACATATAGGTTTTTTTTAAAACCTTTGTGTTTTTTTGGAGTAAAAATGGATGGTGTGACTTAGGCACATCTATTGACCTGGATGGTGTGACTTAGGCACTCTCTTATTATGTTCTTATGTTATCCTTAGGGTGGGAATGATTATGAAATCTATGACGATCCTCGGACAGTAGGACATAGTATCCAGTCTCCCCACGACACAGTCCGAAGGTGCCATGAGATCTTCTTTCCAGAGACAGTGAACGAATCTTGACTCACAGGCTTTCTGCTGCAATTCTTCATCACTCTAAGGAGACCTTCACTCACCTCCTGAAAGCACCTTCTGGATCTCTCCGTCTGTACTGAGCCCAAGGGTCAAAATGCACTTTGAAAACAGAGTGGCATGTTGAAGGATGATATTCCTGAATCATCAGTAGCACCACCTCTTAGTACTTGAGACTCGCAGAATCAGAATTTCTGCGCCCACCTATACCCCTCACCAAAAAACACAGGGTATAATTTTATTCTTAAAGGGATGCATGTGCTGTTCTTGCTAAGGCCTTTTGGGGGAAAGACAATCATCAGAGCCTAACCTCCCTCCCCCCCAAAAAACACATTCTTACAAACTAATAACTTTCTGAGATTAAGGTCTATAAGGATTCTTTAACTTAAAAAAAATAAAAGTAGCACTCCTTGAGTTTTCCAAGTTCAGGACTTACAATCATCGAATCATAGAGTTAGAAGAGACCAGAAGGACTATCCAGTCGAACCCCCTGCCATGCAGGGAATGCACAATCAAAGCACTCCCGACAGCTGGCCATCCACCTCAAAGGTTTTTAAAAACCTGTTGCATATTTTCATAGTGCTGAAGAGTCAAGATAGTCAGTTAATGGTTCTAAAACTGGTTTTAAACAAATAGTTATGTTAAATAATGCATATGATAAAGGAGGGCGTGACTTTTAAAGGTAAATAATGGCCCTGATCCAGCTCTAGTTGTGCTCAAGAAATTTATTCATGACCAGTTGGGTCAGAACAAGGATGCGATGAGTACTTGCACATCCTATCAAAAACAACAGGATGTCCTCAAGGACATCCTTGCTAGGACAGAGATCCGATTTATGCCTGTGGTACCCAATCTAGCACACGATGCATTTGAAGAACCCTGCTTCTCCACATCGATCTCTCTTGCTGAACTGGAAAGAATGGAAAATCAGATATTTTAGCTGCTTTAATTGAATCAAGTCTCAACTAATCTCAACTAACACCCTTTGAGATGTCACAGCCTTAGGCTGTAATAGAAAAGAATAGGAAATGTAAGAACTTGTAAAAAATCATTTGAGTTACATGTTTGTTACCACAATTAAAAAGGTACTGGTGTTAAAGGTAGTCCAGGGACAGAACCATATGCAAACTAAATTATAGACTTGTTAACATATTAGTGACTCCAAATGAACTAAATGAGATTAATTTATGGTAAATGTTTACAATTTGAAACCTCTTGTGCTTGCCTCACCATTCATTCGACATGATTAATGTAGACAAAATTTGTTTTCTATTTTCTAATGCAAGGGCAAGTCGCACACTGTCACTTATTCCACACCAGGCTTTCTTTATTAATTATAAAGCAATTGAAAAAATCAGCTGTTCTAACACAGAAAGATGGTTTTAAAGAGAAATTATGACAAGAATGATAGTTAAGTGTGAAAGTTGCATCCTCTGTGTTGCCTCTCCCTAGATACTGTCCACATAGGATTATATACATTCCACACACTGTGTTGTAGAAACATTGTAGTCTTTGATATTTTGCGTTCACTTTTAGAAAATCTAGCATCTAGTCATCATACCTGCATTATTTTATTTATTTATTGCTGTCAAGTTGCAGCTTACTTCTGGCAACCGTGTAGGATTTTCAAGGCAAGACACTTTGGGTGGTGGGTTGCCATCATTTACCTCTGTATAGCAACTCACCAATCCTCCAAATACTAAGCAGGGTTGATGCGCAGAGGTGGAGCTTCCACGGGGCTGTCTGGGGACAAATGCCCTGGGCAGGCCCCCGTTCAGTCACGTGGGGGTAGAAAATCGCCCCACACACCCCTCCTCCTTCCCCCCTCAACCCAGCCCCACCAGGCTGTTCCTTCAGCTAGCTGAAGGAGTGGCCTGGCAGGGCCGCCGCAGGGTGCCCCTCGGCCCCGCCCCGCCAGGTTGCCCGAGATTGCTGCTGCCAATTAAGGTAAATGGGGCGGGGGGCGCTGGAGCAGGTGTTGCCCCAGGTGCCATTTTCCCTAGCTATGCCTCTGCTGACACGGCTTAGGTTCCACGACAAGGCTGAGCTAGTCAGTCAAGGCCATGCTGCATAGACAGTGTTAAAAAAAGAATTGCATGTTAGGACTTTAGTTCCCTTTGTATCTGTCTATCGCCTAGTCTCCATTACCTCCTCCATGTTTGGTCCTCTCTCATCATTCTCTCACACTACTACTTAAAAAATATACTGAAGTTCTTAATTCAAACAAATTATGTATTTACGATTGGTGTTGTGCACCAGGTTTGGTGCTTGGCTTGCAATGTGATGTAAGCTAACACATTCTTATGTAAATTATTCATTCCTAGCAGTATATTTCTGCAATTTCCTGGCTCTTTGAAATAGGTGCTGCTGTATATTCCATTGTACTGAGAACATTTTACATTCTTCATTGCAAGCAACTTTGGCAATCACCTAGAAACTGGGAATGTAGGCAATGTGATGGCTTCAAACTGTGGTTCTCAGAGTTACACAGTTCTAATATTAGTGATTATTGATCACTGTCACAGGACCTTACCACATATTTGCTGATTACTTCTGCAACATATCAAGTTTTCAGCATCAGCAATCTCCCTGTCAGCTCTCTGGCAGGCTTGAGAATCTTGGCATTGAAGGCAAGGAGCCCTGCATCATATCCAGGATGCTTTGAAAAGTATCCTAGTACTGAACCCCTCTTTTTCTTTCATCTAAAATATGTGGTTGTTGAAGACGTTCATTTTTATCATAAAACAGGCGCATCCCTTAGGGCTGCATGCAAAGTACAAATGAGTGCATGATGCTGTGGATGCTCAGAGCTCTTTTTCTTGATCTTTAATTGCTTTTGCTACTTCCCCTTCCCTGTCCCACAGCCAGAAGGAGAAGGAGACCACAGGAGCCTTTGTTGGCCCCACATCCTCCTGCTCCTTCTTGCTGGGACTAAGTACATCCCACTCCCAAATGCTAAAGATACAGCAGCCATTCTTAAGAAGCTAGCTGAATATGTCATTCCCCAAAGGGACAGGGAGAGGGCAGCAGCAGCCCCGGACTGCAAGCTGTGTCAGCAATGGATTTGCTCTGATGTGACAGCCAGGCACAAGATATACATTGCATTATGAAGAGCATGTCAGTAGGCTTTCTGTGGCAGCAAGTGTGCACTCATGCTGTTATATGAAAGCTTTAGGGAGAAGAACCACATCTGCAGCAATTATGCAGGGCACTTTTCTATGAAATGTACCATCATTGCCCTTTGCCATGATCCTCCAGCATGGAGAACACTTTGAGCTACTTTTAGGCACATGGCATGACTACATTCAGTAAGACACTGAATGCGTAATACAGCCTGGCACTTGCAGCCTGTAATGCTTACTTGGATGCCATAAATAAGTTAATATATACATGGAGGAATGGAGAAGGGGTAGATAGATGTTGTAATCTGTTGCATCAGTTACATGTGAATTCCTGGATGTCTGGCTTATTCAAAACATTGCTGTTTCTAACTTTTGAAGAGGGTGATTGAGTATTGGCAAGCCTCTTGTTGATCACCTTTGGAAGTATAAAGATGTCTGGATTTCTAAGGTGGGCATGTGTGTGAAAATTGGGTGTATATTGGTAAGCGCGTAACTTTTGCAGCATTTTTTATTCACAAGTGTATGCTATATGGTGGCAAGGTATTAAAATTAGACAACTGCATTTTTTAAAAAATCAAGCAATCTTTTGTGAGGCTTCTGTGATTGTAGATCAATGTTTGTGTCACTTGAACAGGAGTAAACACACAGCCAGAAACAGATAATGGTTTGTTTCATTATGTTCGCACTTCGGCATTGCAGAAGAGATCATGTACATGTTTTAACAATCTGCCTTGGAGCTAGATTGATACGCATATAGTACACTACATGAACTCCAAGATTTGGTTGAAAAGGTAAGCAAGCCTGGGTCTTGCCAGTTCCTGGGTGGGAGACCTGGGAATTTTATGTATAGCATCTTGAGTCTTATGAAGAAAGGGCAGGATGTAAATACATTTCTTATTAAATATATTAACCACCTTAGAATCCCACACTTGCATTAAGTGCTGCTGTCAATGCAATTTCTACCTGCCAAGACAGTGAACTGTCTCAAGCTCTAGTACCACATTTCCATCAGAGCAGGCACAGTCACCAAAAAATAATGCATCTTACATTACTTGACGTTCTTAAGTATTCATATGACAAACCTGCTTGGAAGCCCAGATGTCATATTAGTGTAGTGTTTAAGGAGGTACAGTTAGCTGCAGGCTGTGTTGAATGCACATGTGGTGGTAAACCTGAGTGTGCCACTGTGAAATAGTCCTGATTCAGAACATGCACAGCACTAGGCTGGTTGAGTAAGAAGCCTGTAAAGTGATGTGCTGGATTCAATTCACCCACTTCTCTTCGGATAAAAATCAAACCGTTCTTTCCCATGATTCAGTCCTAGTAAAATGGAAAGGGATGGGGGATGGGGTAGATATTTACTGATATATTTTGGGCAAGGAGCCATAATGCACAAAATCACTAAATTTTAAGAACCCAGTTAAAAAAAAATCACAAGTAGAAAAGTTGGGAATACATTGTCCCCAGGACAGTTTTACAATCAGAGTAGTTGAGTTGTGGAATCAGCTGCCTAGGGAAGGCAGTGAGCTCCTATACCTCACTGGCAGTTATCAAACAGTATCAAGCAATCCACAATTTGCACAAAATATGGCTTGCAGTCCAAAGACTGAGTAATCTAACCGTTTACTGATCTCATTAGTGGATTTTCAGATTAGCTTAGAGAAACTTGTTGATGATGTCCCTACTCGGCCTCTGCGATCAGCAGAGGCCAATTTGCTGGTGGTCCCCGGTCCCTCAATGATGCGGCTGGCCTCCACACGGGCCAGGACTTTCACAGCGCTGGCCCCGGCCTGGTGGAACACCCTCCCACCAACTGTCCGGGCCCTGCGGGACCTTGATGAGTTCGGCAGGGCCTGTAAGACTGTGTTGTTCCCCCGGGCCTTTGGAGTGTCCAGCCGCTGATATGGTGCCCCCCCCCCCCCCACTGCTCCTGCTTTGGCACTGGTACAACAGAGCTCCTCATATTGAGGGGCCTGCCGTCCCCCCCTTCTTGGGGTGGGTTTTTAAATTGAGCCTGGACGCCTCTTGTTTAATTTGCTAGTTGTTAGCCGCTGTTTTTATGTATTTTAAGATGTTTTATTGACGGAGCTTATGTTTGTATTTTACCGGATTTGCTCCTGCTTATTGTTTATATATTATGTTGTTCACCGCCCGGAGCCCTTTGGGGATCGGGCGGTATAGAAATTGAATTGACGACGACGACCACCACCACCACCACCACCACCACCACCACCGCAGGGTGTATCTATTCATGTGTATGGTGTAGGGGCATCATGGTAGATCTGGCTCACATTACTAAGTAAGTGATTATATTACTCAGTTTTTGGACTGTAAGCCATTTTGGGGCAAACTGTGGATTGTTGATACTTTGGTTGCACAATCCCCTTTTCCCATTTGTGTACAATAAGTCCTCAGACAGTGGTTGAATGAATATTTGTCAGGGATGCTTTAAGGCTGGTTCTGCTTTGGGCAAGTGGTTAGACTAGATCAGTGGTTCTCAACCTGTGGGTCGGGACCCCTTTGGGGGTCGAACGACCCTTTCACAGGGGTCACCTAAGACTCTGCATCAGTGTTCTCCATCTGTAAAATGGATAAATGTTAGGGTTGGGGGTCACCACAACATGAGGAACTGTATTAAAGGGTCGTGGCATTAGGAAGGTTGAGAACCACTGAACTAGATGGTCTGTATGGCCATTTTATGATTCTAAGACTTTACAAAGCTGTTATCCTTTGGAGCAGACAGTACTATACAAGAGGAACCAGAGGTCTGGTATAGTTTCAAGAAGGTACCATTTTGTACACATGGCTAGCATGTTGGTGTTTATGAGAGGACACCGGACACCATCACCACCACCTCACACACACTTTTCCATGTCAAAGCTATCCAGGCACTCCCTTTTGATATCATTCTTGTGCTCCAAAGAACCACCTTACAAAAGGAAAAAAAGCAAAACAGGAAAGTCACTTAAATGGTTTATTGCCAGTGTTACAAAGGTCAACATGGGATCAAACAGGTAAGGACCACACTAAAGTTGTAAAAACACAAAAGACTCCATAGGTAACAAGGTTATTTCTGAAAGAACCAAAAGCATTCCCAGAGAAGTCACCATTTCCTGGCACTCCAGCTGATATTGCACCTTGCTTTAATATAAGCAGACCAGCAGTAGAAGCCCCGTAGCTATCACAGGAGGCAGGGCATAAATAGGGGTCTGGATACACTGCAGAGAGAGGAGAAATGGCTGCCTCTACACCCTTTCTTTGTTCCTTCACTGGTGCCAGAAAGCAGTTGCACCTTGGAGAAAGGTCCAAAAGACTCTAGCAAGAGCGCATCTGTTTAAAGCTCTATTAAACACTCCAATTGTACCTGTTTCCCATACAGATTTATCCACAGCACTAAAGTATACTTGGACTCTAAAAATCAAAACAGACATGATGCAGGAGACGGTTGATTCTCATTCTTATATTTTTTTTGTCATGAAAATGCTGGGGGGGGGGGCAGGGAGGTGACTCTGATTTCAGGCAGAGTAGAAAATTTGATGAGATATTTAATGCCATGCCATTTCCACTCTCTAAATTCTTGCCTGAAATTGGTATTAGCCAATGGGGAGCGGGGGCACAAACACCCTCTCTCATAGAAATAATAGCACCTTGAGGGAATTAAAAATGGGGAAGTATCAAAATACCATGACTGCCTCCAAGTTAACAAGAAGATCCAGTTAGGTATCCCGGGTCATCTCTGTTCCAGCCCTGAGGTAACTGAATGTTCCTTCTTCTGTTCAAAGGGGCCAATAAGATGTTCATAACTCATCAGATTGCTTTACGGGAGGGACACAGAAGTCTCGGAAACAAGAGAACTTTTGTTCACTTTCCAAAATGTACTTGGCTGCCCTTAACAGTTCTGCTTAAAGCCACTCATTTGTGTTTAACTTCAAGAGCAGAACTACATTCACATGGCAGAATCTTCCTAGACTTTATTTCACACAGCTAATGAAGAAAGTAACGTTTTAATGCTTCTTCACATAAAGGCAATTGGGAAGAAAACTAGGGGCCAAACGTGGCCAGAGAAAAAAGGCAAAAAAATCCTCTGCCATCCTGTCTGCTGGTGAAAGCAGGGAAGAGAGCGAAGCAACTTCTCCCAGAAAAATTAACTTCATTTTGGACTTTGTTCAATCCCCCAGTTGAACAGGTGCTGCCTTCTCCAAGCACTTCTACATATAGTTTCCCATAGTACTGGTTAGGCATTGTGGTGTTGAACTGAAGTGCCCTTGGAGGAAGTATGATATCCTGCTAGATATACCATACACCTAAGAGTACACATCCTAATCTAGTTGTTAGTCTTTCATACATATGAAGACCTCTAATTGCAGGACACTAACTCTATGGGCTACAGTCCCAGAGGTGTGAACTGTGAAAGTCAGATGGATATTAGCCTCCAACCCCCAACAAAACACACATAAAAACACAACTTTAAATACAACAACTTCATTCTCATGGCTCTAGAATACTGTACTTCCCCTCCACAAATCCTCAGTCTTTCACATGCACACTTACTGCAGATGGACAACTTCCACTTAAACATCCTCATGAGCCCTTGGAACAGTGGCATCTCTTTCTTGGGTATCAGGTTAAATTAAGATATGCCTTCACATTCTCCATGAAGGGGAGCAGTCACAGATAGAGATAGCATTGGCACAGACATATCCTAATTCACTGGACCTTAGATTGGGGCTAGCTACTGCTGGACCATTCCTGTGCAGACTCATCACATGCTCACTCTACCCTAGAGAGTTTTGCTACTTGGAATGTCTAGATTAGTATTAGAAAACTTTGTGCTTTAATCATAACCCTGTATACTCGTGTGCCCCTTTGGGACCCCATTCTTCCATCTCTCACAAAACCCATATTGACTTCAGAACTACACACAATTTCAACAGATAAGGATGCGGGAGATGCAAAAAGTAGAACTAGCCCAAGCAGATTCCATTCAAAGGAAAAATAGTATCTGCAGCATCCAGAAACTACAACTAGAAAATACTACTAAGGATGAAAATGCTGGGCAATATCTTGGGAGATGTAGCAGAACAAAATGTTCTCGTGTGCCTAACTCCACTGTCCAAAGCCACCATACACAGCCTAGAAGGAAGAACCAATGCATCCCAGTCACTCCAGGCTATTTCAAATATCACTACAGTGGGCTAATATTTTAGCAAAAATTCGTTCATGTTAAGGTTACTGTTTGTTTTGCTTTTAAATGTACACCAATGCTTCCACAGGGGACCCATGTGCCTTGGGACCAAGTTTGTCATGATTATGAAAGATCTGTTCCTAGATGTCCTGCTTTTAAAGGCTTTGACACAGTTACAATCCCCTCTAATTGTGGTTGAATTATGAAGGGCTTGACCCTGCCTTTCTCTGTTCTTTCCAAAACCAATGATACTTCTAGAGCAGCTATTTGTTCCACAGAAAGAACACACAGATACCTGTTAAGGTGTCTGCAGTAGAGTTCCAGGTTGTCTGTGACCGATACAAGAACAGCCCAGATGAACACTCCTTCCCACATGGCAAGACCCCAATTTATGTTTCCCCAATGCTTTTAACTGGAGAGGGAAAGAGAACTTAAAGTTGTAGTGGATAGTCCTGATCCTGAATGACCCAAGCTAGCCTGATCTCATCAGATCTTGGAAACCAAAGAGGGTTGGCCATGATTAATATTGGATGGGAGACCTTCAAGGAAGTCTAGGGTCATTATGCAGAGGCAGGCAATGGCAAACCACTTCTGAACATCTTGAAAACCCCATGGGGTCACCATAAGACAGTTGTGACTCGACAGGAAAAAATGGATAGTAGATGTTGACTCAGTGTATGCCAGCAACAAAAATGCAAGCTCCATGCTGGGGATTATTAGGAAAAGGACTGAAAATAGAATGGGCAATATTGTGATCCTATATATAGACCTATGGTGCAGACTTACTTGGAATATTGTACACAGTTCTGGTTGTCTTATCTCAAAATGCTGAAGAACTGTAAAAAGTTCAGAAGATGGCAACCACCATGTTAAGCAAGGAGTTGGAGTCCCTTTCTAAAGAAGAAAGGCTGAAAAGACTAAGGCTTTTTCAGTTTAGAAAGGAAGATGGCTTAGGGGCAATTGGACAGAAGTTTAGAGAATCATGAATGGGATGAAGCACGTGGATTTCCCATAATGTTGTCATTCAGAGGCACCCAGTGAAGCTGATGTGCAGTAGATTCAGGACTGACAAGAGAAAGTATTTTTTCCAGTCCTTGAGTAATTAAACTGTAGAAATCACTGCCAGTAATGGCCACTACCCTACATGGCTTTAAAATTGAACTAGATAGACTCATGGAGGATATGGCTAGGAGGTCCATCAGTGACTATTATCCATGGTGACTAAAGGAAATCATTATTTAAATTACTATACTGTATTTCTAAAAGTAATGTGGAAGAAAGAGGAGCTCACTACATTGGACAGAAGAGAACTATATCTATACTATCACAGCTATGCTACTGTCACAAATCTGTAAAGTCAAGCAAACTGGAAACAAAACATTGCCAAAACTGGGACTATCTGAAACCAAATTCTATTGTGTGATAGTACAAAGGGAGAAGAGTCATGTTATGAAGAGTAGGGTACAATATGAAGGTTTTCTCCTTTAAAAGCCACAGATGAAGGGTATATTTCACTTTTTAAAAATTTTCTTTGCAGGACTGAAAAAGATTATTTAGCTTGTGCAAATGGTACTAGTGAATTATCAGTTTGTCCTGGAAGAGCTCTAGAATTATTTTCAAATTGATATTCTGCATCTTGATCATTCTGCCTGTGTACTTAAACAGAATGAATTCTGTGCCACAGTTCTGCAGTTGTGTTCAGAGGAAAATGTTTGTACAGGGTTTATGACATACAGAACTTTACACATAATATTCAAATGTGTCTGGGTTTTTAATCCATTAGTGGAGTCACTGAGATGTAGACAACTACAAGAATGCCTGTTTTCTCTCCAGGCACCTAAACTGCTCTATAGTCTCAAAGCATGGAGTACCAACCTGGCACAAAGTGCTTCATGTCACATTTTGGAGGATGGCAAGATTGTAAAATCTGACTTTTCCAAGACCAGTTCTAATATCAGAATCCCCTTATGTCCAATGCCCATTCTTTACCATCTCTTTTGTTTCCCACCCCCTTGACTGACCAAGAAGATCAAAACTGTATTTTCTCTGTATTGTATCAGTGGAAAAGATCATCAATCACATTTATTCTTTGAGGTATTCTTTCTACTGGCTTTGTACTGCCTACTTTAGCTATGTCTGTGATACAAGTGAAAAAACAGTGACTATCACTACAGCAACAACAACCCAAAGTTCACATGTTATGGCACCAAAGCCACTTGACCATATCAATAGGTTCAGGCAAAAAGGAAATGAGATCCAAAAAAGTGCCATTATGGGCTGGGCTAAGTGGAAATCACCTGGCTCCTCCCTTGTATAAGAAACCAAACACATTCTCAGCAGATGGCACCATTTAAGAAAGGTTCTGGAAGACACTACAGTCCCAAGACTTTCAGACCAAGCAGAACTGTCCCTGGATCTCCTCAGTACCTATTCTGGACAAGTAGGGAACTTAATGCATACTGAATGGGTGCTGTCTGGTCCCAGCTGCTCTTGAGAAATCGATGGAAATATGTGTTGTAAGGACAAGGATTACAGACAGATCTTTTTTAATGTGTTTAGAGCAGCCGCAAGATACCAAACTTTTTGGATGAACACACACACAAACACAAAATAGGACTGAATTTGCCCAAATAGATACAATTAAGACACAAAAGAGGAAGTCTGCTCCACAGCTCTTTCCTAACTTCCTGCATGTCACCTTTCACACTTACAAACATAAAGGTCCATGTTAGAAAAGACTAAAATATAAACGCAAACATGTCACACTGAAAACAAGAATCGCCAACCTGGCTTCTCTTTCATTGCTCCTGCAGCTGCTCCACCACCCACACCACCACCCAACTCCACTTCCTGGTGAAGTTGGCCCGTAGGCTTCAAAAAAGCAAAAAAGCAGTTTATGAGCCAATTATCTGACCAGACCACGTTTCATGCTTTGCGTGTGGAGCTAAGTGGGTGAGGACCACCTCCACAGCCTGGAACTTCTGATTCTTTGGTGGGATGGGACAGATTTTGTATGTGACCTCATCTCCTTCTACTGGAACATACTCCCCCTCAATGCTGAAAAGAAAAAAGGAAGAAGGAACATTTCAGAATTCCAAACTAAATTACAATGAAGAATCACTGGTGTTCTGTGACATGAAAGAAGGAAACATCTACAAAGAACAATCTGAAAACCAGTTCGTAGTTGTAACATCCCCCAGGAATTTTAGTCACTGTAGATTCGCAAGGGTCTTGAGACTTCCATCCAACTGCAGCCTTCAAGCCTGCAAAGTGTAACACTTAAAATATCTTAATTAAGGTTAATTAAACATTTTAATTGGTTAACTGTTAGTTATCCCTACACACACACTAATCAGGATTCTAAGCCTTGTGTTCAGTTCTCTGCCCTGCCCCAATGGGATTCTAATCTATATTCATACATTGTGGGTAATCCAGGTTAATTCTGAATAGTGATTCTCTATGAGAGAAGGGAGGAGAAGCAACACGTGCAAGCCTAACAGCAAGCAGTGTTCAGACACATTTTTATTTAGTCATGGTTAAGTAAGATGTCTGAATGCACCCTAGATAGAAAAACAGGCCCAAACAATAGTGTTTAAGAACAAAATGTTGTTGCACTGTTAAAGCAACACAAGTTTGGGGCATGATCAGTGCCTGGAAGATTTCTTGGAAACACAGTGTAAACTGTTTTGAGTTTTTTCTTCACCATAAGAGTAGAATAAGTTCTAACTACAATCTGAAAATAAGATTGTAAACATCTCTGTACAGATGATGTATTCTGAAAGCACACTCATTTGAAAAAATTCTATAATGTCATAAAGCACCTTGGTATCAAGAAATGTTTTTAAAAGACATTTTTCTGGAAGTTCATCGTTCCCTGATCACCTACAAAATGTTTACAAGAAAACCTATTCCATTTCTTCAGTCTACTCTGCTGTGAACCTCTAAAGTAGATGTGACAAAAGTTTATTGTTCCTTCTGGTGCTCAGTTCTAAAGCATGATGCCTTGAACTAGGCATTCCAAAGCTTGCCTAAAAAGAAATCGGAACAATTCACTTCCTGTTCCATAATTAGGAAAGCATATTCTGGCAATTTTAACTTAACGGTAAACCCTCCTGCCATTTCATTATCCTGTTTTATCTAGAATTCCTCTCATTCATATTTCAGATATTTAAAAGTCTATTAAGAATACCTCTAGCCCTCACAAATCAGGGATCAAATATATATGAAGAGCCACCAAGCAGCTATCTTTATTGGACTGGATGTAGTTCTGCCAGAGGAAGAGAATGGAGGACCATAGTGCGGTGTACTTCACCCAAATGGTGTGTACACCACATCGGTTTAGTTGAAAATTATAAATAAACTGGATTTCCTTGTGGTCTGTGTATTTCAGGTATAATAAGATTATCAGGAAAAATATGCAGAAGTTGGCAGATACAATAGAGATATTATGATAAAGCAGCATTTAGGCTTATGAATGCCAGTCTCCATGTGGGACCTGGGAATCCCCCAGAATTACAGCTCATCTCCAGACTACAGAGATCAGTTTCCCTGGAGTAAATGGATGCTTTGGAGGGTGGGTTGTTTGGCATTGTACCCCACTGATGTCCCTGTCCTCTCCAGGCTCCATCCCCAAGTCTCCACAGGTTTCCCAACCTGGATATGGCAACCCTACCTGCCCATCTCCCACCAGTGGCCAGTATTGAGGCTGTATTGAACCATCCTTATATGATGTTTCAAGCAATCATAATTTAAGTATCCATTGAACTCATGCATTAAACACTTCCATCAGAATTCTGGTAATGCAAAAGTACAGTATAGCAGCTTCTATATGGTTATTATTATTATTATTATTATTATTATTATTATTATTATTATTATTATTATTATTATTATTATTATTATTATTTAGTTTTGTGTACCGCTCTCCCCCGAAGGGCTCTGGGCGGTGCACAACATATTAATCTATACAATCGAGCATAGTTCCAGCCATAAATATAAGTATAATAACAAATACAGCTCTATTAGGATTAAAACAATTAAAACCCACATTAAAACACAGCATTCCAACATACCATCCTGTGTCCAACACTAAAACCCTCCCAGAAAGGGAGCGGCAGGTCCCTCAGATGATATGGGGACCTTCAAAGAGAGGACCACTAAAAGGGTATGTACAGTGCTGTCGATGTAAGAAGAAAATGACCACTGACTGTTCCAGCACATCATCATGCAGAAACACAGACACATGAGAGCTTCTGCATTCTACTCCCCCTCCTTGGGACTTACTCAGAGACATGGACGAATATATCCTCTGAACCAGTCTCTGGAGTGATGAAACCATGGCCCTGGGACCGTGAAAACTGTTTGCATACACCCTTGTAGACAGGGCCAGCAGAGGCACGAGCTGTCCTAGAAGATGGAAAGAGGAGAGAGAAGGAAGGATGAACACCAGTTGGGGCTGGTTTGATATTTGTTGCTGACAAGATACTCAGCTGCTCCTGGAAAACAGTGTTGCAGTTCTACTCCTCCTCCACAGTTGACACTATAGGTGGAACAGATGTGAAAATTCAGAGCTCGTCATGTCTCAACAATTTTATTTATTGCTGCTTACTTAAATGAGAAAGAAAACTGAGGCGGGAGGGAAAAAAGGGGGGAAGTATGGTTTGGAATATGTAAACAAGAATTCATATATTGTATAAATGTACTGAAATTTCAAACTATACAATAAAAAATTAAAATTAACAAAAACAATTTTATTTATGAACATTTCCACAATTCACTTTAGAAACATAACAGAGGATGATTTTATAAATTGATGGCTTAAATCCACATTGTATCATTAACCTGCAAAATTCAGTACTTTCTCCCCTGCTAAAACTCATTGATTCCACATCAGTAAATCAGAATGTTGAGGGAAATTTTCATCATGAGAAAGGGTTTGTCAACAGTTGTGGTTCAGGAAAATTTGCTTCAGAGCTCAAGGCCCACCTAAAGACTCAACTCCCATCAAGCTATGAATGTTCTGTAAATCGTGGCTGAGGGGCCAGAAGAAAAGAAGAAGAAGAGTTTGCATTTATATCTCCCCCCCCCTTTCTCTCCTGTAAGGAGTTACAAAGAGGCTTACAATCTCCTTGCCCTTCCCCCCTCACAACAAACACCCTGTGAGGTAGGAGGGGCTGAGAGAGCTTCGAAGAACTGTGACTAGCCCAAGGTCACCCAGCTGGCTTGTATTGGAGTAAACAAACTAATCTGGCTCACCAGTTAAGCCTCCATAGCTCAAGTGGCAGAGTAGAGAATCAAACCCAGTTTCCCAGATTAGAGTGCACCTGCTTTTAACCTCTATACTGTGCTGGCTTTCAGTACAATCAGTACAGCAGGGCCTCAAAGGATACAACAGACATGATGGTGCCTGGTAAGGAAGTATAGCTGGAAAAATTGTCACCCCCTCCCGCACGCATTCGATTTCCTTGAATATGACATGGAAAGTCTGACTACTTACGCAGAGTATGTTCGGGTTCTTTTGGTGGGAAGGGGGCTAGGTAAGTCCCGAAGAAGGTGGTTACCCCTTTCACAGATCTTGCTTCCCTCCCGGTTAAAGGGAAAAGTAGGCCACACAGGTGACTTTGGAGAATGGAGAGGTGGTACGGTAGAATGGGAAGTCTGATCAGATGACATGATGTGGCCGTTTCCTGGAGTGAGAGAAGTGGTATCAGTGGGAAAGAGGTGAGAAAGTATTTTCAGCCTTGGAACTCAATATATCATGCCAAGCAAAGAGGAAAAACCAAGCATCCAAAGGAATGTAGCAGATTCTTGATACCTATAAATAGGGATAGCCAGACCTCTACAAGTCCCAAGATGGAAAGGGTAAAACAACTTCTATTACAGACTTCCTAGTATCTTGTTCTCATGCAGTTATTAGTAAGCAGGGCAAAAGAGGATGAAATTATGCTCATCCACTGGCTAAGGAGTGGTATATACAAAAGGTGAAATGCAAGGTAGGAAGAAGACTTCTGGTGGACCACCAACCATGACTAGTTATCTGATGGACAGCCAGGAGCATTTTTGAAGCTATGGCTCAGAATGGCACTGCTTGATGAAGTTCTCAGTCACCTTTGGGAGCCAAAGTAAATCCAAGCAATCAGAATACAGGGTTCTCCTTTATCACAAGAGTACCAGCCAATGGGAGATAGCAAGAAAAAGTGGCACCTATAGGTTTCCCATGGGTGCAATATCTTGTTCTGCCACTGCAGAGCGTATCACAAATTGAGGAGAGCAAGGATTACCGGTAGCTGGAATTTTGTATGGAAACCACGCTATTGTAGTTTGGCTGCTTATAAGAACAATAATATTACAAGCACTTCCCATGTCACTCATAAGCATGTACTAAGGAGGGTTTTTAAATCTTGTTGCTGACAGGGTACCATATGCCTCAGGAAAAAAACTGATATTCACCCTTTAATATCATACAACTAGAATAGCCTCTCTAGTTAGGAGCATTCTGATCCCAGTCAATGTATAAAACAAGATAACTAAGCTTTTCATAAACACAAATTACATTTAGGAAGGTATACTTACAGAAACAGAACACTAATGCAGCTACATTCAGAGTTCTGGGTTATTCCCAATATGTATGGTTGCTAATATTTTCTTTCTATTTATTATTTTCACAACTATCTGTGCTATCAGAGTGAAGCATTGTGACCTTATTCTCCAGTTGCCACAACTTTTCAGCATCAGGGTCTTCCCCACCCCCAGTCTGCTTACAAGCTTTGCCATTCTAATCCATCCAAGTTCCTCCTAAGAGTCATGCTTCTTCCTAAATCTAGACATTGCAGGGCATTTGGGGCTGCAATTCTGCCAATCAGTAGTGGGAGCAGAGCAGAGAGTGAGCTGCCCTTCTGAAGAAATAAGTTGCTTGGCTATTCAACATTTTAAAAAGAATTTACACAAAGCAACTTAAAGTGTGTTACCAGACCAAACCATGGTGGGTGGGCGGGGATGGGGGCTCTGTTTTATGACAACAATGTCTCTACCCATCCTGCTAATTTGGAGTGGAAAAATGTAGAGCCCATTCTCTGCATTGACTAGAGGACCCACAAGGACACAGTGAGAGACTGTCTGAACTTGCCCTTGGTCATATCTGGCTTACAGAACACCAGCCTCACACCCTTCCTAACAAAGGCCCCTTCCGGACACGCAAAATAATGCGTTTTCAAACCACTTTCACAACTGTTTGCAAGTGGATTTTGCCATTCCGCACAGCTTCAAAGAGCATTGAAAGCAGTTTGAAAGTGCCTTATTCTGCATGTGCGGAAGGAGCCAGGGTTAAGAGAAAACAATGCCACTGCATTGGAAAGCATTCCCATCTCCAGCCCTGGACTATCTGCCCTGTGAAAACAAAGGACTTGTTAATGCCAGTATTGTATTAACGCAAAAACCTCTGCCTCTGACTAATCCTTGCTAACGACCACCTTATTTATACTGCCATTGTTTTATAGTTATGATTGACGCAGCATTCTACCCCACTCTGGATGCTCCCAGCTTAGCCCATTGGGCTAAGCATTAAAACCATTAGACCAGGGGTCTGCAACCTGAGGCTCTCCAGATGTTCATGGACTACAAATCCCATCAGCCCCTGATGGGATTTGTAGTCCATGAACATCTGGAGAGCTGCAGGTTGCAGACCCCTGCATTAGACTAATGACTCAACACTTCAAGTTGATGTCTGCCTCTTGTCTTTCTCCAGAAAGGCAGGATTCACCTTTGTTCTGAGAGATTAGGACCCTCTCTACATAGTCCTGAGGGGCCCTTTTTCCCCTATAAGAGGCCCTTTTCCCCCTCTTTCCCCTCTCCTAGTAGTCAGTGCTCAATATCTTTGGACACCTCTCTGTCTGTTGATATTGTCCCCAACACGTTTTTCTTTCTTCTACCAGAGCTAGCACAGGTCGCTCAGCTCTGTTCATTGCACCTTTCCGCTCAAAGATCAGTTGACTATAATTCGCACTCCCCAAATTATCTTCTTCTATTCCAAACCTATCCTGTCAACACTGATTATATCCTAGGACTGTGTGTGGTTTTTTTGCTGTTTTGATTATACCCTAATATCCCTAAATAAATTTGTGAAACTTTATTTTGCTCTCCTGCAGATTTCATACAAAAGCTGGCTTTGATATACATAGGCAACAAAGATCTTGAGCTTGCCCAACCTTTTGCTAAGACAACAGCCTGCTCTTGCTAATTCCCCACTCTAAAAGGGACAGATTCCCACCATTTTGAGTAACAATTGGCACAAGTATTTATGGGGGGAACAACTGAGTTACAGTACAGACCAATGATGAATACTTGTTGGTTGCCTGTGACACTCATGTATCTGCAAGCGATGTACCAAATCACAAACAATGGATAGTCTACCAGGGGAAATGAAATTATTTCCCCTACTACAGCATATCAAGACCTGTGAAATGCAATAACTCTGCAATGGAAGCATAATGTCAAGAAAAAACACTGTGACACAACGATTAGCAATTGTACTTTTTATTGTGCATCTCTGCTGAAAATCCTTCCCTAAAGAAAAGAATACTGTACCAAATATCAAAATCCCATTAAATCCAACACCCCTTCGACTCAAGGACCACTTATTTTAAAGATTTTTTTTGCCTGGCACTCTGCCAAATGAGCATTCAAAAAAGCTGAGGGCAACAAACACAGAAATCACAAAAACACTCACACTCTTGACTTGAACCTTGAAGAGCAATATGTGACCAACCACAGTTGCCTTCCAGCTCCTCACAGGCAGCCAACACCTGGGGATGCTTTCCAGTAGCATTAAGCAGCACATTAAAAAAATTAGTGATCCCAGCTCACTATGCAAGGAGAAAGATCCCAAAAAAACCCAACTTCTTCATGACAAAATAAATAGCGCTTTCAGTTTAGTTTTAAAATAGAGTCTAGATAAACTGCCAGTCTATCAATCTGACATAATATATCTCCCGGTGGTACAGAAAATACAAAAATCTACTACACCCACCATATGGAAATTCATGGCCAGACCCTCAATTAAAGCCTCATGCTTGAGTGCATAGAATCAAATCATAAACTTTCATCTGTCCTAAGCTATTCTCATATATTCAGTGAACATGGCCACTCACAACTCTACGTTACTTATGGAAGAAGTCAATATCCATAGTAGTAACTCACTACTGTCCTAAAGGTCCCAGGTTCACTCTCTGGCATCACAAATTTAAAAGATCAGGTAGCCGGTTACGCAAACAACTTCAGTGTGAGAAGACAATATCAATCTTGTTGCACCAATGGCCTGATACAATGTATGGCAGCTTCAATGGACTTGGAATGGTAACTGTTTAAGATTGCGCTATAAATTATAAAAGATTTTGTAGTGTGGCCATTCGTCATTAATGTTTCTATGTTGACCTGTGTCTGCTTCTCAACACTGTTGTTCAGCTCTGCCTCTTAAACATTTCTGCTGCACACAACTCCTTCTTGTCACTTCAGTCTTTGGTTAGTTCACCATCCCCAACAAGAGAACAAGGGCCTGTGCAGAAAGACTGTTATGCTGTTAACAAAGAGGCTGTCTCGCCACCCTTCTTCTAATTGCAAGAACAGCCTGAACCCAGAGATCACTTTAACACCCCTGCCAAAAAGACAAAAATACCAAAGCTCAATCCAGATAATTACATTCCATCACCCAATGGTGCCTGCTGGGCCTTCCTCCTCCTAGGACATTATGAGTTTGTCACTTTTGGCCACAATGCTGAAGAAAGGAAGCTCTCCCCAGTTGCAGCTGCAGCAGAGACACTTCAGTCTTTGTGAACCACTCTAATTATCCATGCAGTGCTGCAAAGATAATTAAGAGGTGGAAGCTTGTCTATGGACGCAAATATTAGCCTTTGAATCTCTAGCATTCTCATCACTGGCGAGGATTATTCTATCATCCTGTTTTAGCTACACTACTTGCCATTTCTAGGCTACACAGATTCTCTACTTGAGTGATCTCACGCCACCACAATCCCTAAATAATCTACACTTCTCTTGCTCCTCGGTGTCACCCCTCAGTCTGCCCTGCAGCGAAAAATAGCAGCACAGTGACTAATGCCCTGCTACACTCACAACACCACAAGGCCAGAAAAACAGAATCAGTCATGCTGGGAATGGGGAAGGAACAAAAAAACAGCTCTCTCTCTCAAAAGAGACAATTTGCCCTAGCATCAAAGAAGAGGAGGAAACTGAGCTCTTGGCAAAGAGTGGCCTTCTGAACTTGCAACCCCCACCTGCTTACTTGGATTTCTTCTTACTTGCTGGAATGATGCTCATGTCATGCCAGACTTTGAATAGCAGCGATTCCCACTTCCAGACATGCATTCAGGTCTGAGGCAAGTCTATAGAAGGCTGATTCATTTAACCAAACCTCAGGGGCAAATGGACCCATGTACGTAGTAAGGAATTAGCTTAAGGGAGGTACACTGAATATAAATGTACAGTGTCAGCAGTGGTATGTTTCATGGGGTTCCACCCTAACCTATTCAAACGTTCTCCAAGTCAAGGATAAAAGTTGATGGACTGGGATCCACATCCTAATCTAGCCCATATTTTACAAGATATTAACTCAGTCACTGGGGCTAGTAGCCACTGACAGGCCTAGCCTCCACGAATCTGTCTAATCGCCTTGTAAAGCTGTCTATCAGAATACATCCTAGGGCTATTTACATAGTGAGAAGGCAGAATAGGATGTGGTGATAGCTGATTAAGGACAGCACAAGCAGGCAAAAGACATCCGGCCCATTATTCAAGACACAGACTGGACTGGCTTCATATATTCTCAAAGTATTCTAGGACAACAGTGGGCATCACAGCACCATATACCACACAAACATCTAAACCTAAGTCAATCCACAATGTAGAAGTTGAACTTGCAGCAATCATAACTGTGAAGGAAAAACTACTGCAATTTTTTACTATCCAGAATACTTAGAAAAGTATAGAATATTAGCCACTTCCAGCACATTACTTCCTTGAAAACCAGCTACCATTCCTAAAAAAATGTATTTCGATGTGATTGTAATGTTATAATTTTGTCTCTTTAATCAATTTGATGCACACTGGACCATATTAATCTACTGCAAGTTTCCTGGACTGTTATAGAAAATATGCAAAATATATGTTGTAATTGAATAAACATAAGTCTGCATGCTGAAGTAATAACACCTTTGACAAAATAGGCTAAAGCAGGCTGTTGAGTAATGAAAAATACTCAAGGACCAGTGGACTTGTGGTGATGCTTTCAACTTTTGACATTGCCTGTGTTATAGCAACACACAACTGAGATTCCACAAGTATCACCACAGAACAGAATTAAAGTTAATACAATAATCCTGTCGTTTTAAAAACCCTTAAATTTCATTAGTTTTCTTTAAGCTAAAGAATGGATGTTTCAACCTGGCAGTGAACATGACATTTTAGAAACCTCCCCCATTGGAACTCTTGGTAGACAATATGCATCAGTTTGGATCTTCTTTGCATAGTAAAAAAAAAGATGATTAAAGTGGGAACATGATAGAAGATTATAAAATTATGAATGAGGTAGAGAAAATTGACATAGTTACCTAATGACATAGTTACCCAATACTTGAATGTGTGGGCACCCAATGAAGTTGACAGGCACTAGATTTTGGACAGGAAAAAATGAAGTACGTATTTACAGGATGAGCAATTGTGGAATTCGTTACCAGTGGATACAGTGGTGATCAATAGTTTTTCCATGACATCTGGTCTGATTCATTAGTGCTCATGTTACTCTCGGTGGAAGAATATGCAAATTTAAAAAAAAAATCTTGCACAGTTAGACTATATTGCATCAAGCACCTCATTCAGCATGATTAACTGTGGTCAAGTAGTATTCTTGTTATTTATCAAGCAATATTTCTTGGAATAAAAACATCCACCTGTTGAATATTATCAATGGCTCCCTTGAGCAAGGAGTCTTTCCGGGTGGGTTGAAGGAGGCAGTGGTCCACCCGCTCTTAAAAAGACCATCGTTAGATCCTGGAGATCTGGCCAATTACCGCCCCGTCTTGAATCTTTCATTTCTGGGGAAGGTAATTGAGAGAGTGGTGCTGGAGCAGCTTCAGGGTTTCCTGGAGGACACATTGGCTTTTGACCCCTTCCAGTCCAGCTTCCGTGCTGGGCATGGGAAGGGGACCATTCTCGTCGCCGTCACAGATATGCTCCGTATGCAGCTTGACCGAGGCGTATCGGCGCTGCTGGTATTATGGGATCTTACCGCAGCGTTTGATGTGGTCGACCATGATCTTTTGGCCCACCGCCTGGCCGCTTCCGGAGTGCGGGGCATAGTCCTTCAGTGGGTTGTCTCGTTTCTCCGGGACCGGAGTCAGCAAGTGTGGTGCGGAGATCAGGCCTCCCGAAAGTGCTCGCTTCATTGTGGTGTGCCCCAGGGTGCGCTCTTATCCCCGCTGTTATTTAATATCTATATGCGACCCCTTGCTCAGTTGGTACGGAGCTTTGGGCTGATCTGTCACCAGTAAGCTGATGACACTCAGCTCATTCTGTTGATGGAGGGGGGAGCGGCCATCGTCCCTGCAGCATTGTTTGGAGGCGGTTGCTGGTTGGTTGCGACAGAGCAGGTTAAAACTAAACCCATCGAAGATGGAGATCCTCTGGCTAGGCCGCGAGGGGGAGGTTGGGAATTTTCAGCCACTGGTGTGGGAGGGGGCCTCATTGGCACCGGCCCCCTCCGTTCACAGCCTGGGGGTCCACCTGGATTCGTCTCTTTCAATGGAGACCCAAATGGCCCATACAACCCGGGTTGCGTTTTTCCACCTCCGTCAGGCCCGACGGCTGGCCCCCTTCCTCTCCCAAGCAGACCTGGCCACTGTGATCCAAGCAATGGTCACCTCCAGGCTAGACTATTGTAATTCGCTCTACGCTGGCCTGCCCTTGCGCCTGATTCGGAAGTTAAAGCTGGTCCAGCATGCGGCAGCGTGTTTACTTACAGGAGGTGCCTACCATGACCATATTCAGCCTGTACTACGCCAGCTGCACTGGCTCCCAGTGGAATTCCAAATCATCCACAAGGCCTTTAAGGCCTTGCGCGGCCTGGGGCTCTCGTACCTCAGGAACCGCCTTACCCCATATGTCCCTACACAGCCTCTGCGTTCGGCAGAGGCCAATTTACTGGTGGTTCCCAGCCCCTCAATGACACGGCTGGCCTCCACCCTGGCCAGGGCTTTTACAGCCCTGGCCCCTGGCTGGTGGGACACTCTTCCTCCAACTGTCCGGGCCCTGCAGGATCTTGGAGAGTTCCGCAGGGCCTGTAAGACCGAGTTGTTCCACCGAGCTTTTGGAGAGGCCAGCCACTGATGGTGAGCGCCCTCTTTGTCTCTCCCTTTTAACATCTTGGGAGCTGTGACACCTAGATCTACCGTCCCCTCTCTGGGAGGGGTTTTATTGATAGTTTTAATACTGGACACCAAGTGGAATGCTGTAATTTTATGTTTTAATTATGCTATATATTTATATTAATTAGTTGTTGTTACTACTGTTTATGTAACATTATTTTGTTGTTCACCGCCCAGAGCCCTCAGGGGATGGGGCGGTATACAAATATGATAATAAAATAAATAAAATAAAATAAAGATGGCTGTAAACTGAACAAGGTCTACCCTTTGAAGATCTCACAGAGGCTTACCATTATAAAACAATGCCAAGGCCTGGCTGCTGTGCCCCCCTACAGTTGTGCCTCCCATCTTTGAATTAAGTTGATTGGTGTTTGCATTCTTCCAGCATGTCCTAGTGCCAACACTCCCCACAGGAGTTGAACAATTCTCCTCCACCCACACTTTGGACGGCCCTGAAGCTGGAGGGGCAGTGTTTGGAAAGCGGCCCAGGAAGGCTGGGGTGGTGGTGCAGAGGTGGGCATGGGGCAAAGCCAGCTCTGGCCTCACAAACTGCACAAGGGGACACCCCCCCAGTCACCCACCACACAGCAGATGGTTGCCCCTCAACAGTGCTTTCTGCTACCACTACCACTCACCACACAAGAGCTCACAGGGGCACTGGGCTGGACCTGGGTTCTGCCAGGCTACCTCGGCCCATCCCCAAATTCATAGCCAGGCTGCATGGTACCAGTGCATCCTGGTCAGCAGAGCCTTGGACAGGCCATGCTGGCCACACTGCTGGTGGTGGTGTCAGTGGGCAAGAGTGTGTGACAACAGGCTCCCCAAGGGCTGAGGGCCCCTACCTGCCTGCCAGAGGGCTGAAGGTGTCATGTCTGCAAGCCTGCCTGCCCAGTTAAGTATAGCTCAGTAACTGCTGGGCCAATTCCTCTGAAAATTCCCAGCCACTATAGTCAGCCAGGCGAGAGTGTTTTTAGATGTTCACATACCTGAAATTTCACACCTGGCCCAGGTAAAACGCCTTTTTCCTGGCACTCCCTGGTGAAGGACATGCAGCTGCCTGTGTGTAACTGTCACCCTTAGAATGTTCGTGCTGCTTAGAATGTTCACTCAGATGGCCAGATATGAGCAGTGAAAACAGTACATAGGCAGTAACTCGAGTGGAAGTGAAACACATACACACACATACACACGAGGGAGAGGGAAGGGAGGGAGGGAGAGGAAGGGGTGGCATGCAAGGGAAGAGAGGGAGGGAGAGGAAAGGGACGGAGGCATGCAAGGGAAGAGAAGTGAGTGAGGGGAGACAGTGAGGGGTGGCATGCAAGGGAGGGGAGGCAGGGGGCCCAGCATCTTGATATGACCCACCCACCCTAGCGGAGGGAAAGGGAAGGGAAGGAGGGGGAGGGGTGGCATGCAAGGGAAGAGAAGTGAGGGAGGGAAGAGAGTGAGGGGTGGCATGCATGGGAGGGGAGGTAGGGGGGTGTCCTGGGCCATCATGGAGGGGGGTGTCCTGGGCCAGCACTCTCTTACTTTTGGAGGGCACCTTGCTGCCAGCACTACCCCACCAGGTCCTTCAGCACGGTGAAGGCAGAAGAGTGATCCAGGCCTGCAGGTCTCCTCAGTAGGTAGCTTCATGTTGTTGTCATCATTTGTCTTCAAGTGGGAGTTTTCACAGTAGGATGGGTTAGGCATGCTGCGCTCAGCTGGCAGGACAGGCTCAGTGATATGGGACACTTGCTCCTGAGGTGGAGGGCAGGGGGACTGGCCCAGGACACCCCCCTCCATGATGCTTGAAAGTGACACTTGGGTCATCTGCCCATCTGTTCCCCTCTAGATATGCCATTGAGGTGTCTATTTCACACGGAAGTGATATTCACACCAGTAATAGCTTTGGCCTCTATACTGCAATGTTTAAGGCAGAGAAAATCAGCGACAGCATTCTTAGCTGAGCTACAACATGCATATTTAATTTTTTAAGCCTCACGAACCAATTCCTGCTCTCCCTCATCTTTAAACCCTACCATTTTCTTTGTGCATTCTCTTTAGTCTTGCAAAACATTCCACACATGCTATATAAACATGTGGTTTCACCATCCATCCATCCAGCTTTGTTGCCTTGCGTCTTTTTTATCTTAAAAGAATGGTTGCATTTTTAGAACAATCAATTACCACAAATTCCAGCTCTTTGTTGGCCGTGTTGTTTTGCACATACACACAACTTAGAAGGGGGCAAATCCTTTTTTTCCAAACATTTTGGCTCTTCCCTTTATAGGTTACAATAGTTGTCCTCAATAGTGTTTCTAACTGAGAAATGATTTATATTTTCCCAGGCTCTCCTTCTGCTCTCATACATATTCAAAGCCCTTGATGTGACGCTTGATTTAAAAGATCCACTAGGAGAGAAAAAGAGGAAGGTTGCCATTTTTATTCAGATAAAGATAAATTGCTGATTCTTGCTTCATCTCAGTGGATGCCTCTTCACCAAATCACCACAAATACACAGCGTAGCTATATGCAGCACCTTTTCAGTATTCTAGAGAATTCATAGCAATAATAAAGGAAATAGAAAATAAACATGGCTTCTGGTCTATGAGTCCTCAGAAATTCCAAACCTATTTAGAAAGACAACATTGCTCCAATAAAAACAGCTTGACCCTAACTGTTTTGAAGCAGCTGGCAATATATGTAATTAATATATAATTGGCTGTCTCTCTGTTGTGTATAGCGAACATAGGTTTTTAAGGCACTTAATTATGTTCCTTCAAAAAAAACCCCTGCTTTTATGCTAATCTGGGAAACCCCAGCAACAAAGAGCTGGGCTGCCTGTCATCACAGAGAGTGACTCTGCATCCAGCCAAGAATGTTCAAACCATAGGAATAAAGTACCCACATTTGCTTGCTCGGGTTATGAAAGTATTTATTCTCTATCGCTATCTTCAGAGGACTCAAAGCTTGTGCAGGGTAGCTTTTTAAATGCACAAATGCTGCTTACTATTAGATACTTTTTGAAAAGCCTCTTATCCACTTGCTTAGATTAGTAGCAGAGTCATGCAGCTGAGACCAAAAATCACTTTCACTTCCACAATTGGAAAGCAAGGCTTTTTGGTAAAGGCACTGCAATAAGACAAGCATTTTTAAAAGACGCCAAAAATACGGAAATCGGTATGTGGGTTACATTTCCCAGAGCTTGGCTTGGCTCTCTGGAGGAGCTCTGGTTAAGCAGGCACATTTACAATAGCCTCATTATCCAATGAGATGCAAGTGCAGCCCTTATGAGCCGAACAGAGAAACATCCTTCAAACTGGGAGGCAAGATGTTTGGATGGGGGAGAGAAGGAAAGCAAGAAGAGCAACAGAACAGTGCCCAAGGGGAGAGAGAGGGAATGATTCTTGATAAACTAGTCTTTAAAAAAACGTAATACATACTAAATGTCACTTTGGGTTTTTTTACAGGGAAAAGGTGACCTCTAATCCACCGCTTTCATAATGCCTCTTATCTCCTCTCTGTTTCCATAACAATTTTGGCTTGTTGAGAGCTACAACGGGTGACTGCTTCAAAAAACACACACCCTTCCCCCCCATATTCCTAGTATAGCATTTTCGCAGCCTCCCCTCCAACAGAGACAGTAAAGAGAAGAAAGGAGCCCCAGACGATTCCAGTCTTCAATGGCAAAGCAAAGCTGCAAAGACAGCCATTCACCATCTCTCTCTCACACACACACACCCCAAAGCCCGACCAGCTAAAATTACGCACGCGCAGACATGCCCACACCTCTGTGCCAGAGGGTTTTCTTTCTCCCACGAGAGAGCTATTTTTGTTTAATTTTCCTTATAACTGTCAGATCGCGCATTCAGCTCAGACACCCTCCCATCTGTTCTTCCATACTTGGGCCCCCAATTTGTCCAGCACCCCCGTCCACACTGTAGCAAGGCAGTTACCTTGTGGCCAGCAGAATCCTCCTGCAAAGAAGCAGATTTCCTCCCCTGCCTCCTACTCCCTCTCTTGCACTCGGCTACTAGCAGCTTCCTGATGAATTTAAAATATTTGGTGCGGGTGGGTGTGTAGTGGGCACCCACTCTCCTTCCTCCTGACGTCAGGATGCTGGGAGTGGGAGCGCAAGGGAGGCAGGTGGGAGGGATTACGATGGAAACTTCTGCAGACTTTAAAGAGACATCGCCGGGAGGGGTAAGGAGGGTTATCTGCATCTGGGTGCAGTGGGTCAGGGTCACAATCCAGTCGTCCCAGAAAGCAACCCTGTAAAATGTCTGCATGTGTTTGAACAGAGAAGTAAGGGGAGGGGGGGTTGTACCTAGCCTGGCTAATTTTGTCATTTTTTACTCCTAGAAGACCCAACTCAAGTCGTCCAGCTACAAAAGAGAGCAGAGATCCTGCCCCTTTAACGATGGGGGAAAGCAGAAGGTTGTCATGCAGGGAGAAAAGTTTACCCTGCTAAAATTCCCACTCTTATAGAACACACAGAGAGCCCCATTGTCCTATATCACCTTGCAAGCCCTGGTGAGTTTACTCTGCAGAAACTGCCACTAACTTCAACAGAATTTACTCCCATGTTAGTGTGCCAAGCAGTTTCGGTACTAGGTTTCCAACCCCACTTATTAATTGCAATCATGGATATTCATTGGAACCAAGCATTTGTTGCCCCTTTACTAACAAATGGCAAAGGCCACATACTTTACTTTTTTTAAAAAAAGGAACTTCAAAAATGTTGCTTACAGTAGCTGCCTCTATGCTTTTCACAGACTGAATGATAGCTGACAACTTACAGGTTTCATGACATTTTTCTTTCTCTTCCCCTCAGGGCAAGATACATGTGGTGATCAAAACAGGGGGAGAGACTCTTTCCTGTCATCCAGAGAGCAAAATCTTTTGTGGCGGCAGTTGGTGGAAAGAGGCGCTGCTGCCTTACCTGGAATGATTGCCTGGCATGCTACTTTATAAACAACTATATAATAATATAGGCTAAGAACTTTGTTCCAAGAGCAGCCTCATCCCTCACACCAGTGGTAGGTACAACTACGGGGGGGGGGGGCGGGGGGGGGGCGGGAGTGCCCGTTCAGAATTGCTCTTTCAATTATTCAAGACACCAGAGTTCTGACCTCTTTTGCCTCAGGCTACCCTAAAGGTAGAACATAGATGTTAACCAGACTGGTCTGGCACAAGTTTTTGCTGTAGGTGCAAATCACAGTCCATATAAATCAAAATCATGATAGTTGTTCGTATGTCAACTGGGACACCATCTTATGCTTGCTTGCTTCTCCCACCCCCCAAATACTTCTCCTTTTCTGAATAACCATTGTTTATTCAGTCATTCTAAATGACATTTGTTTGTCTGTGTGTGGTGGTTGTGGTGGTGGGGGATTACACCATACTGTGCAGTTAGGATGACATAGCAATCCTAAGCAGGTCTACTCAGAATCCTACTCAGGTCTATTCAATGGGACTTACTCCCAAGAAAGTATTTGTAGGCTTTCACTGTAAGAGTGTAATCCTGTGCTCATGTACTTTACAGAAAGGCCCACTGGACAAAGTAGGATTTATTTATGAGGTGACATGCCTAGAATTACACTGTAAAAGATGCCAAATAAGTCGCCAGTCAGAAAAAAAATGCCCCATCCTGTCTTTGTGCTTAACAAGAGCCAGCAGGAAAGGTTTATCACATTGTGGAGATGAATGTACGTTGTCACATGAGAAAGTCTATAAATCAGATTGCTCTTAAAAGCACTGGGGAAGGGACTCAGATGCAAAGGATCACCCAGTCTTCTGTACCTTTGCTAGCTGTATAGAAACAAGAATATGAGCAGTCCACAGCTTGTCATGCAAGGGGTGCAAGAAACTGTAATTCTCTCTTCTACATCACTACTGAATGTTCAAAAGGCATCTGGGAACCTTATGGAGAAAGTACCTTAAAGGCAAAGCTCGGAAGCCATTCTTTACTTTGGCCCACTTTTAGTTCCTTAGAGACATGTGTAACATCTGCTAATTCTAAAGCTCTGCTTGTTACATTCTACCAGGGTATTATCTGCAGAAATGTAGTGTTAGTAAAAGAACAACATAGTTTTGGCTGCTAAATCAGTTAGTTTTACTTCAAGCTTTTCTAGTCTTAAATATTTTATTTAATTCTGCTAAATTTCCAGTGTTCTCACACATACCTGTATCTGTTTCTTTCAACACAAAATATCTCAAAAAGACTATATGATCATCTTGCAAGGATAAAGGCTGTGGCCCTCTGCTGAATTCAGTCAGAATAACATTGAAGCAAACATGTTTCAGGATCATACTGAGCAGTCCCTGACATCAACAGCTATAGCTCTGTAGACTCCATGGGAATAATTTTCAACTGACAGCATGTGATCATTCTGGGGAAACAGATCTAACTAGAGTCCAATGTAAAATTGTACTAATGAGCTTCAATTAAATTAAACACATGCATGTGAAATAACATTGTGCTTGATGAGTTGTGGAATAATCCATCCTTTGTGCTTCCACCTTAACCTCATTTCTATCGTTAGGAGCTCAGAATTAATGCAGACAAAAATTCAAAAAATTCTCTTCCTGCCAAGTATTTGTCCTTTGGGAGTTAGGAGAGGGCAGGCAGGGGAGCGGGGAGGCTTGTGCCAGGACAGGTGGGAGGGCAGCTGGCCGCCCATGCCCCATCAGGTTTGTCTTTGGGGGTGGGACAGGGAGAGGGCAAGTAGGGGAATGGGGAGGCTCATGCCAGGTCCAGTACCACAGTGTTGTTGTTGAACATGCCACGATTTAATCCTAGGATATAAACACATTGAATGTTCATAAGAAACAATCCCAAACAGGATATGCCACACACCATGCCCAATTGTGGTATCTTTGGGGGTTGGGAGAGAGCAGACGGTCTTTGGGGGTTGGGAGAGGGCAGACAGGGGAATGGGGGGGGGGTGCCAGGGACGGTGGGGCAGCGAGCAGCAAGCTTCCCCACTGGCCTGGCTTCCCACTAATTGGCGGG
Organism: Sphaerodactylus townsendi; assembly: GCF_021028975.2. NCBI lineage: Eukaryota > Metazoa > Chordata > Lepidosauria > Squamata > Sphaerodactylidae > Sphaerodactylus > Sphaerodactylus townsendi. The sequence goes on along the minus strand of NC_059430.1, from coordinate 41,411,347 downwards.
CAGGACTCACTTCCACTGCTGGAAATGATTGGTGGGAAATGCACTGATTGGTGGGAAGTGAGCAGTCAACCCATGTTCCATTACTTAGCAAATGAAGTCTATTGTTTTAATGTTGAATTATTTAGCCACCATTTGGGTTTATAATTGTTTACTGTATTTATCACAAACTGGAAGCTGCCCTGAGATCCATAAGGAGAAAGGCAGCATACAAATAAAATTAATGAATAAATAATAAACAACTACCTGTGATGGTTGTAATATGGAATTAGTAAACTACTAAATTAGTATAAGTGTTTTGTTATTACATTTTTTTTCTTTTAAGGGGCTCCACTGATATAAGCAAATACATTGGTGAAAACTGTTTGTAATAGTAGTATTTAGATGGTCTTTGAAAAATGTCATTTTTGGTGTGATTTTTCAAGCTTCCTGCAAGCAGCCAAATGCAGTTATTCCTACTGCAGATACATTGGTTTGTTAAGGAGCAGTTTCCATTACTTCTGTGTCATGATTGGGCTGCAGTCCTAAGGATACTATTTTGGGATTAAGCCCTGTTAAATAACATGGGACTTATTTCCAAGTAGACCTGCTTAGTCAGGTTGCCAGGTCTCCCAGAGGAATTGGCCTCTGTTGTCTCAAGATGATCTGTCATTCCAGGGGATCCCCAGATCACACCTGGAAGCTAGAATCCCTACTGCTTAGGGCTGTTCCCAGAGGTTACTTTGTGGATCTAAGATTGGGCCTTAACTCCTTTTTGTCTGAATTACCATCTCAAGTAGGCTCCAGGTATACTGCATTGGAAGAGGGACAGGCAATGGGAACAGGAGAGAACAGCTGCAGCTCCCTCTAGCGTTAGGGGAATTTAACCTTCTTTGGGTTGCAACTTAACCTCACTTAGTCTGCATCCTTATAACCGTGGCTGAAAGATGAACATATTCTGTGTGGCTTCAGTTTGGCAGTACATCCTTGCAATTGCTTGGTCTCAGTAGTGTTCCTTTTGCGTCTGTTACTACAATTTCTCACAGAGGCTTCAATTAGAGAAGATTGCTAGGCACAACATACACAAAGGAAGGGCAGCCCATGTGCCAAGAATCTTACACTCTGAAGGAACTGGAACTGAGACCTGAATGTAAATATCTTCCACAGAAGGATGGGGAGCAGGCTGTTTTGAGGCCTCTACCACAGAAAACAGAGGCTCTTTCCCTTCTGTATGGCACAACATCTCCCTCCCTCCTTTTAACAGTTACATTTTAGATAAAACCTACAAGAATAAAATACCGATTATGCAGGGATTCAAAAGCCCTTTCCCCATTGTGCCACTGAAGTATAATTTATAGGGTAGTATAATCAAGCATTGGTTGTTTCATAGTAGAAATTGGCCTGTGCCAAATAGTAGGCAAGTGGGCCAAAGACTTAACAAAAAATTAGCTAAAACTCCGTAGCTGCTTGGGGGGGGGAGGGGGGCTTGTGGGTGGTGATGGGGAATTATGTTTAAATGTATTTCAGAACAAAAAGTAGTTTGTGCAGGTATATAAATTGTATATCAAGGTAAACAATTGTTAGGTCTTAAACCAATAAATGGACTCTGAAGTATTGATCAGTAGCATTTATTGAATAGGCATCAAAGCACCACGCTTGGCAAAGTCAGTTCTGACGAAGGTGGCATTCGCAGCCCCCCTCATCCCCTGTAGAGAACCCCCCTCCTGTTTTCCCAAGAGTTTGTGAAAAACAATCTTTGGAGCTAAGGCAACCCAAGGTCAGCAACAGATAGCAAGAAAAAGCCACCTGGCTTCCTGCCCTTCGAGATAATGGATGTAACACAGTTCCCATGGGACAGGAGTACCAGAGGAAGCCTAGTTGTCTACAAAGCATGTGAAGCCATAAAGTGAAGATCAAGGAAAGAATGCACAGATGGCAGTGGATACATATAGCAGGCTGGTTACATATATCTTTATAGCAGCAGCAATTTGTTACTTTAAACAGTTTACAGGTCCAGTAATGTATCTCAATCGTGTAGATAGCATCTCCCTGACAATAATCAAACAGAAATAAATACATATATAACGGATTAAAAACCTGTGGTTTTCATTTACCACTTATGGAAAAACTTCCAACAGAGTGCTATCAATAGACAAAGTACAGAGAGTTGTAAAAATTCTTTATCTACTACAATTGGAAGTTAAGTGGATTTGAATTTGTATAGAAAGCTGCCAGGGAACCTGATGTAAGTATTTTTAGCCTCCTCGGTGGAACAGTACAATCCAAATGCTATACTAGAGCTATTTTTGTTGTAGTACTCACCAATACTATTGACATCATGTGTGTGGGGGGGGGTGTCTCCCAAGTCACTGGGGGGACTTGGTGGAAATCAGTGCAACATCATGTATGAGTTCCAGCCCTTTATAAAACAAAAACAGAAAAACCCTGCTATGCTAAACAGTCATTTTGGGGTGTGTTTCAATGGCTCATTTATGCATATTTCAAGATACCTGACTCCTCATATTTACTTGTCAAGCTTTTTTAAAAAGCAGAACAGTAAGGCAAGGATCCCAAACTTCCCTGAATTTGTGAACATGTTGTATTGCAATGAATTAGTAGGGTAAATAATCTAGCAGAAATGCAAGTGTGTTGTTTTGTAGAACTTTACTGGATAACGAATGAATTTACACTAAATATAGGAACTGCAAACTATCTAGGCAAGTGTGGAGTCTGGGTGTCTGTGCAGTCCATCTGTGCCTATGTGTTTGCCTCTCCTCTTTTTCTGGAATAAGAAAGGGAGATCTTTCCAGAACCTCTTGTGATTCTAGACATGCATCTTCAGCAATTAATTCTTGCTTGACTAAATGAAGCAGGCACTTGCAAAACCATAACATAACTCTTCTAAAGTTGTGGAAAAAGCAGTAGGCACCACAACAAAATGGCAGACCTGGAAGGATTGCAATAAAGACTGAATCCATTTACAAAATAGTTGTCATGAGTGTTCAATCCATTTGCATACAAAACATCTTCCTATGGTGGAGGCTACTGCTACCACATGGACACTGACAACAGGTATAAAGGTGTTGCCCCCTGGGCACTTTTGAAGCAATTTCTATTCCAGTGAAGAAAAGCAGAATAGGCTCTTCATTTTGGGGGAAAAGAAAGTGGGTACCATGGAGCATCCATGGGGATCATTGTAGTAAGATGATGCCAGAGTTGTACCATATTGTCCTACTTGCTGTGATTACAGAATAAAACAAATTATTTCCAATATGTTCAATTTACAGGATCACTAAAAGTGATCGAGTTGTGCAGAACTGGATGTTCTCCTTTGGACACAATCAGATATATAATTGGCAGAAACTTAGATGGGAAATTAAGATTCCTGAGATCACAGCAGCCTGATTTTGTGATACAAATAAAGACTATTTTGCTATGCCAACCATGCAGATTTCTATATGCAACTTCCCTTCCTAACATAATCTTGGGCACTTTCATGTCCTGTGAGATGTTCATAAACGCAGACAGATATTTCTATTTGAAATTATTTACAATCCTGTTATATTGCAAGGATAGTGATAATAGAATTGCTCTATTCTTTGAGGTCTTTCAAAATGTACTTTTGAGGAGGATTAAAATGTACTTTTGAGGAGGATGTTACTTTTCTGAGCATGGCTTCTGGGTCCTTTTCATTGCATTTCTAGTATGTTATGTGTATGGGGGGTGGGTGGGTTGCCATCAAGCGACTTTCAGAGGTTTGCTGTTGCCTGCCTATGTGACACAACCCCGGTATTCTTTAGAGGTCTCCCATCCAAATACTTGCCAAGATCAAGCCTGACCGAAGGTCACCCAGCAAGTTTCCATGGAAAAGTAGGGATTGAAACCTGAGTTTTCCAGATCCCAGCCCAACACCTTAACCACTACACCACACTGGCTCTTATGTTTTTTAGTCTTTCTGAAAAAGATTCATTTTGAGGAGAGAAAAAGCTGAAATAATGGTAAACATTGGTAGTAAGGAGATTTATGTTTGTTGGCCCACAACATGTTATATGTGAATCTATCCCATGTGAAAGGCTGGTGATTTAGATTGTGTTGTATCTTTGTTAGGCAAGAGCCAATGACTGATCTTGTTCCCTGTGAGATGGGGAAATGGTAATCAGAATTCCAGTCAATAGGCAGTGAAGTTGTACATTAACAATAATTGGGCTGAAGCAGGTTTTGGTTGGGTGTTATGCCTGAGATTCACAAGGGGTAGGGGGGAAGGGGGCACCACCATTCAGTCAGGCAACAAGAGACATAGTGGTGTGAACTGCATTTACTACTTAAGGGAAAAGGTCAGACACATTGCTTCTATTTAATTTCAGTCCCTCTCTGACCTAGCATTTATGGCTGCACACCTTCAGATCTGAAAGTACTGCTGTTAAATATCAGATCTGGGTGTATGAAACATTTATGCTAGTTGAGGTGGCAGACAAGGCATGGATCACCAACATCTCTTCTCCTGTATCTTAATACATCAGTTCAGATTTGATTAAAGGGGAATTCATATGCTGTATCAGCCTTCTATCACCCTTTCCAGTAGTGACAGAGTATGAATCCTGATGTTAGATATAGTCGTGCGGGTGTTGAGAGTGGATTTGGTCTTCAAATTAATTATGGTAAACTATTGCTATCAGGAGTGACATTTAATGTGCTAATCTGTCTGGATCTTCTGTAAATGAGGAGCTCAAATGGAACATTGCCATCTGGTCCCCTTCAAGTTACTTTAGTCCAATAGTTCATGGTAGCAGAAATAATTTCTTAGCACAGAACAGATTAGATGGCTTTATAGTGAGACTCCTGATGGGCAATGGTCCATCACAGTACTCCTGAGATTCTTTCAACTGGAGAGTCCTTGAAACAAAGATGAGGCGGGGGGGGGGGGGGGGGAAATGCATATATTGCAAGATGTTTGGGTCAGTACTTCCAGTTCCACAGCCTATCATTCAAAACAGGTGACAACAGTATTAACTACTCAGTCCATCAGCTGGGAACGTCAAATTTACCAAAGAAAAAAATTAAAAAGCATGACTAAGGGCAAGTCAGAGCAAGCAACGACAAGAATAGTGTCCAATCCAAATAGTTCTGCTTTTGATGCAAGTTCAACTTCTGCACTGTGCCTCTAGTTGCAAATGTTCTTGGGACAGTGACCACCTCCTGCATCTCACTTTATTTCTGTGCAAGTTGAAACAGCACAAGAGGGGTTTGGGAAAGATAGTGTTATGAAAGCAAGCACCCACTCTCTTCTGTGCCCCAGGCACCATTTCTACCTTAGGATGGAAAACATACAGAAGAGCTTCTGCCCGCCTATGAATGGAATATCAGTGTGGGAAAGCAATGAGATGGCTCTTTAGTACTGGAAACCCCAACAAGGAAGGCTGTGACAAGGAGACTCTGCATAAAGCTGTCAATTTCCCTTTGGTCTTTTCCTGAATCATCTTGGAACTGTTTCATATACACAGTCCAGGCAGCACATTAAAGCACTGCTGGCACAACTCCTGACCAAATGAATGAGCCTTGAGCTGGTGGAGCAGTTTCCGGATTGCAGTTTGTAAGAAGGCTGGGATGGTCACAGTGCAGTAGAAATCCATTCAGCCGTCCATCTCAGATCCTTTGCTATTGTTCTGTAAAATGAAATGGCTGCCATTGCGCTAAGCTTAGATACATTGGTGATGTGGGTGGGCTGCATTCTCTCGTAACTTCTGTAAAACAGGCCAAGTTTCAACAAAAGCTACTGGAAAATTAAATGGTACAGTTACACTTCCGAATGGGAGCAGACAGCTTCCAGACAATCCACAGAAGCTGTTAATGAAAAGGTTGCTATAGCTATGTGGAGATGGTTATTCCATCTCCTTGAAAAGAAAATCCTGCCCACTTCCTCCTTGAATATGCACCTGTGGAGAGGAAATTTGAACATAGCCAGGCAGCATCTTGCCCTGAAGCAAACAACCTAGGAAAAAGTACTGCCCATCTTATTTCAGACAAGATGGGAATAAAGCATTATATCCTACATGTTGCCCATGGGAAAGTGGTTGTAATGGAAAATACAAATTCTGCTCAAATGACAAAAAACAAAGCCCAGAGTCTGATGACCCATCAGTCCCTTGAGACAATGCAGTTCAACTCTGCGTAGAGGCTGTTGTGTTCACCACCAGGTAGTCAAAGTCTATCTTTATTGAAAAGGGGGGGGAATTGGTTTGTCCAGCTTGCGCTGTTAAAAGGCACAGGATTAATGGTAGTTCACTGGCAGGTAACGTATTCAATGCATTTATTCAGTGCTACCTCTCAACAAAAGGCAGCTGACAAAATGACACACAATTCAAAGTATCGTATAATAAAAACAGCATCAGCAATAAGATAATAAAACATCAGTCAAAAACTTCAGGGAAGAACACATGACATCATAAAACCATTGAACAAATGAGCATGATGACAATGAGGGTGGAGGAACAGAAGAGCTTTGCCTCTGCCTGAATGCCCAATTTGGCAGCTGCCACAGAAAACAATGTTATTTCAATCTGCCCAGATAATTGAATCCCCAGTGACCAATCAGGTGGCACATACCCCACCAACTTTCTAAAAATATTTGGTGAGCACCAGGAAAGGTGTTCAGAAGGTGCCATGGTGCTTGTGGGCATCACATTGGAGACCCCAATTTCATACAATCAAGTACTAAAACTGTTAATGAGATTCTGTTTCCTGGAGAGATGGTGGTAGCTCTGTAAACTGTGATATGTTGTGAATCTAGTCAGCCTGCTTGCATATAAATAATAATAATGTATCTGTCCTGGATCGGTTCTGAGTACAGTGTGTTGAGTCATTCAACAGCAGAGTCTTCAGCATGCGCTCTTGGGAAAGCAAATGACACATTAACAGGATCCACTTTTGGTAACTTAAATGGAAGGCTTATTTAGGAATGGATTCAGTGCAAACCAGTTTGCCATTCATAGTGGATATGCACTCCTGTGCTTTGTGTACTTGCTTCCACCACAAAGTTTGACAGAAGTCAGCCAAGTCCATTTAGTCATGATGTCCAAATGTGGGCATCTGATTACTGAGGTTTGTTCACAGGAATCTGCCTTATGATTCGAACCGTTGATCTTTCAGTGCCATCTCCTGTGACTGGCAGCAGATGTCCAGGGTCTTAGGCAGGTCTTTCACAACACCTACTTCCCAATTCTTTTAACTGGAGATGCCAAACAGATGGTCAACCACTGTTCCTCCTTTTCCTAGTAACTGGGATTAGAAACCTTGAAGCCAGCCTGGAACCTTTGCTAGTTCAAAAAGTAGCTACCTGATTAGCCACAGGAAAGATCTGCTTCAATTCTGTGCCAGTTTCAAAGCAACTCCACTGATTTGGGACGTGCTTTTAGACTCAATTGAAAGTGCTGATACCTACCTTTACAGCCAGGAATATCTGAAGAACCACCTCTCCCTTCACACTACACTGATCAAAATTTAATAATTGATGGAATGTCTGGCTACTTTTCCCTTGTGTACATTTTCTATGCTTCGGAACGAGTTCATACTAGGGTCCACAGAATTGCAGCATTATTGGCAGTTGCAGAGATATGAATATGTATATATCAAATATCTAGAAGCTACAATTGCAAAACTGAAGCTATCATACTTTGGTCACACTATGAAAAGACGAAGAGTCACTGGAAAAGATAACAGTGCTAGGAAAAGTTGAAGCAGAAAAATTGGAAGACCCAACATGAGATGGATTGATTCTATAAAGGAAGCCACAGTTTTCCATTTGTAAGACCTGAGCAAGGATAGTAAGATGTTTGGAGGACATTAATTTATTGGGTCACCCATAAGTCAAAAGCAACTTGACAGCAATTAACACACACATATGTTGTATGTTTTCTGTTTGTGACCTGAAAGGTTTTTTACAATGTTTGGAGCATGTTGTCAGTCACTAAGGTGATTTAGAAAGAAAGGCAAGATATGTTTTAAGACATACTGATAACAGTGGTTCCTGTCTTTTTCTCTCCTGAACTGACAAGCAGCTCAACCTGATAGATTTCCACACACCCTATGCCACAAATACCATCCAATTCAAGATTCTGGTAGCATCTTAGAATCTCTTGATACATATTGGCCCATTACTAAGCCCAGCCTAACAACTTGGATTCTAATTGGTTAAGAGAAGGGTCCATCTGATTTAGAGAATCGTCCGGCTTTTTTGCAAGTTAGATTCTTCTTCAAACAGGAAATTGCAATAGCCACAACTAAGATCTTTTGTATAATGTATGATATTAAGCCAAATGAAAAAAACATGAAAGACTGCTGTGACAGTATTTATTTATTTAATTTCATATTTATATCCTGCCCTATCCCTGCAGGTTCTATATCCAAGGTTCTATAGCATTCAATGGGTGTCTGAGACTGAACTTGAATGAAATTGCAAAAACTTTTAGCAATTTTACTTTTGATAGTTGTTGCCAGAAGACTGTCTAAAACAGTTCTTGTTCCCAATTTGCAGCCTATATTAGGCAAATTTCATTAATACACTATATTCTGGCTAAATTTATTTTAAATTGTGCATTCTTTTTCCAAAAAGAAGTTGAACAGATTGGGAACTTCTGAAAATTGTTAAGAGAGAAAGGTTATAGAGAGGAACAGGGCCTGAGATCTCTGACCAATAGTGGTAGAACCCTCTATTATCAGAACACCTCCTCCCACTCAGTTTTCAATTTAACATATCTAAGAACCAAGACTTTACACCAAAACTATTTGGACAAGTTTATATCAAGAAGAAAGAATCTTGCCATTCACTATGAGCTGACAGATTTTTTAGAGAACATAGTCAGGGATCTGTGGCACGTTTATTTCTAGATTCTTGAACTCTGGTTTTTATAGAACCAAGCAACAGGAAATTGAACAGAATAGTAGAAACATTCAGACTAGATGTGTCAGTCACAATCTTTTATTTTGTTTTTTCACAAAACATTCTTATTTTTTATCCATTAACCATCAATGAAATGTATGGGGAGAAAAATCATTGGGTAGGTAATTAAATATAAATAGTAAGTAATATGGGACATCTGAAACACATCCAACACATTGCAGGGAGCTACGGAAGTCAGAACCTGATAATGCCAGAAGAAAACAGACTCATATCAGTGTTAGCAAATAAGTACTGTAATAAAAAGGAAGCTATGGTTACATTTGATCAGACATTTATTCCCAAGAAGAATTGCAGAATTGCACTTTTATGAAGACAGCCATCAAGTCCACTAGATGTGCGTGTTTGTGTGAGTTCAGTGTTTTTGCAGTTCTTTCATTCTGTTAAGTGCACTACCGGCTTTAAACCACTCGATCTGGGTCTCATTGAAGGTGTGGTTCAGCACGATTGTTTCTTGGCTCCCATTAGGATGCTTGATTACACATTTCAGGGGCTGTTGGTGGTTGGAAAAGGGATAAGACAGGTTTAGCTTTACAATTACAAGTTGACCCATAATTAGTAATGTATCAACTATGGGCAATGAAAGTCCTGGTCTAAAAGTCCTTTATTGAACAAATTAAAATGTTGATAAGAGGTGGGATATCAGTTAATAAACTAAAGCAACTTCCTTTTGACTCAAGTAATTCTCAGTTTAAGAGCCCCACCAGTTCCCTTGTCCACTTGTACTAAAAATATATATCTCCCTAGCTAGGAGTCATGGCAGAGTGAAACAGAAGTCCCTTCCCCACAAAAAATTATAAAATACTTTGCCAAGGATCCCTAATTCATTTTGTATCACACAGGTAAGTTGTTTGTGTAATTTAAGTGCAGATAGTTCACAGGAGGATACAGAAATCAAACAATGAAGAATTACTCAAGAGTTGGATAAAATATAGAAGCCCAAACCATGACATTCTACTAGGAGGTTTCTGACACCGCAGTTTTACAGGGTGACTCTCAGTACTATGAAGTCTAGAAAATTGCATTTTTAAAAAAGATTCTCTAAACACTACACTGTAGGATTTAATTTTTGGGAATTTTAGAACTATCCAAGTACCTACAGGGGAATATCAATACAGCAGCCATTACAAATAAACAGTAGAAGGTAAGCCCTCTTAATAAGAAACTGGGTTCCTTACCTTTCCGGGAGCAAAATCTTTCAGACCTACGATGCTCAGCTTGTCCACGGGGTGGATCTTGTCATAGTCAGCAGGATCAGCAAAGGTTAATGGCAGGAGGCCTTGCTTCTTCAGGTTGGTTTCTGTTATGCATGCCAGGTAAACAGTGATCAGAATACTTCAGACTCACTTCAGCCAGCTTGTGAGGAATAACTGAACTTCAGTTTTGCTTTTGGGGTTTTGTAAGACAATGGAAACTTTCCTAAAGCATTGTCAGATTCCAGGCCAGCACATGTTTAAACAAACCATCTAAATCAGGGGTAGGGAACCTGCGGCTCTCCAGATGTTCAGGAACTACAATTCCCATCAGCCTCTGTCAGCATGGCCAATTGGCCATGCTGGTAGGGGCTGATGGGAATTGTAGTTCCTGAACATCTGGAGAGCCGCAGGTTCCCTACCCCTGATCTAAATGGAGAAGCTAAAAGGAAGCAAGTTTCTTCCCATCCTACTTGCAAGTTATTTAAGATTCTGCACAACTAACCAGTGTTCCTCCTGTACCCTCTGCCATGAGCATGCACTCAAGTTGGAAAAACTGAAGTATAGCGTGTTACCCAAATACTGCACACAATATTTTGTCAGGAAACAATGAGAGCTTGAAGGCTGTGGACTACAAAGTAAATGTCTTCAATGAGTATGGGGTAATCCCTGCTATTTTGGATTAATTTTTAGGCAAAGTGAAAAGTTCTCAGTTTCCTATTCTAGTTGAAAATGTACACACAATGGCAACCTGGTACACAGATAACATTAGAACAGTAATACTGTTATTTCTATGCAAGCGATAGAAACACAGAGCATCACTGCCTGGGGAACAGCTATCAGTGTAAAAATGTGTCAGGGCAGAAACACAATTCTCCTGTAAAGAAAATCATTACTGAATAAATCTATCGATTTAGAGGATGAAAGCCCTGACGTCTCACCCAGCTTTCTGGCTGTACAATAACAGTCTCACCATGAATTCTGGCAAAGCTCTTGACTATGATGGCTCTTCCTCCTAGATGCCGTGGTTCTAATGCCGCATGCTCTCGACTCGAGCCTTCACCGTAGTTTTCATCCCCAACGACCACCCACTGAACGCCATGTTTCTGTAAGCAAATCAACGCAGAACATGTCAAGACTCATGAGATGGAAGCTAGTCACAGGTCTTGTTAATTTCATCTCCCTAATTCACAGCCCTCTGAAGAAAAAGTTCACTACATGAGAAGTCATTTGAGGGCAACCAAGGGGTTCCCACTGGAAGTAGAGCTGGCAAACAAAAGTTGAATGTACTTCCTTCATGTTCCACTGACTGAGAAATGAGGATGCATCTCAATGGCTAAGAAGTCGCTTCTCCCCACCTCCTGCCCAGAGACCCCTGTCATTTAATATGACAGGCTAATGAAAATTAAAGATTTTCCATTTCAGGGCCAAACTAGAACTGACTGCAGTGATGGTTTAACTTGTGGCTACAGATACTATTTTAGAGGAAAATTTAGCCATTTAAAAATTGCTGCAAAGGCCCAATCATCAGGTCTGCATCATGGCAGCAGTAGGTGACTTTGTCTCCTCCACTACGTGCTTTTTAGAGTGCCACACACACACACACCCCTCACCAAATGGCAAAGTCTAGTATGTTGAATTGACCCTGAACATGTTTTAATTTAAAGGAGCATTTAATGACTAGGTACTAATCTATTTGTCTGGACTATCAGGAACAAAAATAAACACTAAAGAATTTCCTGATAATGTCTGGGAACTCCAAGAGAGACAAATATACAGTCCAACTAATGCAATGAAAAAAAGGAAGTGGGCAGCCAATCACCCAGACACCCAAAAGTACTATTAACAGCTGTATATATAATAGCAAGGTCTATAATATCCTTATCAATGCATCAAAGCATCATACATCATTGAACAAGCGTGCATATCAAAGCAAAAAAGCTGTCTTTGAATGCATAACTGTATGGATATTTACATACATTGATAAGGATATTATAGACCTTGCTATTATATATACAGCCGTTAGTGTATTTTTGAATGTCTGGGAACTACCAGAAGCTTTGCCCACCTTCAGCATAGGACTTGACTGCAGAACAGATACACTACCTAGCAGAGCCTCTAGCTTCACAGTGGCATCTAGTGGCTGGAAGTAAAATTGCTGCTTCAACCAATATCCATGTCCAAACAGAAAGCCATGCGCTGAAACTGAAAGCAGGATTCTCACATACTGTTTCACTGAACAACCTTGAGAAGGCAGCACTGTTGCCAGTAGTTTGGGCAAGCCCTAACAAAGGACCATATGCCTATAAATATTTGCTGCTTACAGTTTCATGCAATACGGAAGTTTTACCTTGTAGTAGCGGGCTGTGTCAGGAACAGGCCCAAACTCTTGGTTTAATGAGTTCCTCACTGAGTTGGCCTTGTCATTTTCAATATTTATAGCTCCAATCAGAAGGTTATTTGAGATATTGTCTAGGTGGCCTCGGAATTTGAGCCAAGGACCAGCTGCTGAAATGTGGTCAGTGGTACATTTTCCTTTCACCTGGAAAGCAGACACAAAAAGGAATCAAGTGACCGTCGCAAGTACTTTTTATCCTCAGTGGCACTATGAACAACGTTAACTAGGTATTTCTGAAGGAAGCTAATATTATGGACAGACTGGGCTCAGCTTCCGGTAAAGATAAGTCTCTGCCTAGCCAGGAACACTAACAATTCTATTCCACACATTTTAGACTCTTAGCAGACATAATACACCAGGATATAACTTCTGTCCTCAACAATCATCCTTCCATCAGAATATGCAAATATCTATATGATTGCAATTGTGTTTCAAATAATTGTTCAATTTAGGAGGCATTTTCCTTCACACTTTTAAAAGGAAGCTTGAGATGTGTATTTTCTTCCAGGTTGAAGGTTCCATAACATTTCCCTTCACCATCTCCCCAGTTAATTATATTTGAGTCATAGGTTCTTTCTGTTTAGATCAGGGTATAGGAACCTGCTGACTCTCAGTGTTTCCACGATAAATTAGGGTTCATAATTCCCATCAGTTTTTCTGTCAGCATGGCCAATTGGCCATGCTGGTGGGGCTGATGGGAACAGCCTAAGTTCCTGAACATCTGGAGAGCCGCAGGTTCCCTACCCCTGATCTAGATGCAACACAGTTTCCCAGAATTTTTTGGGGGAAAGAGGGGTTGGGGGGCAGAACTTAACCTCTCCAGCAGAAATTTCTTGTGATGATGCCTTGGTTCCACTGGGGTGCTGATTTCAAAGAAACTGGCACCGCTCTCTCACTTTAAAGGTAAACACTCAAGTGTCAGCTGTGATCTGAAATTCTTATAACCAAGTTTGGTTGATGAACCTGCAACCCGTACCGCTCCTACTTTATGCTGATGACGTGATACTGATCTCTAGATCTTAAGTGGGCCTTAAAAGACTCCTTAGAAAAACTATGAAGTACTGTACATCTAACTTCCTGTCCTTAAACCCAGAAAAATAAAAAATTGTCATCTTTTCTAATGTATTTAAGCCTTCTAGATGGCTTATTAATGGGGTTAAGGTCGAACACTCCAAGTCCTTTAAATATCTAGGCCTAACCTTTCATCATAAAGCCACATGGGCCAGACATAGAGATATTGATGTAAAAGGAAGTTATCACACTGCTTCAGCAGTGGTAAAGTTTTTTTCACACCAGGGGAAGGGGATATGTCCCAGCAGCTCTAAAGGTTTTCAGCTCCAAGGTAGTTCAGCAACTTCTCTATGGAATTCCCTTTATGGATAACTGTACGGGAACAAGTCCAGTTGAAAGAATACAATCTGGTTTCCTCTATAAAATACTCAGATTACCACACTCTGTACCATATGCTGTACTATGCTTAGAAACTGGTCAGAACTCTACTTGAAAACAAGAGCATTTGGCTGAATACATTCAAGTATTGGATCAAATTATGTTTTTAACTCTGATGTGCATGCAACTTAATATACACTCTTGGCGCTACCAGACCTATTTGCCTCTCCAAAATGGTATCAACTTCTCAAATCAAAAATTCTACTCAATAGGTTTTACATACTTGAAGATCTCTATATGCTGACAATCTAGAGAGATTTTTTTCCTCCAAACCTTAAAAAAAGTAGACTTCTGGAACAGGAATATCATATCTTGTTGGGGTGCTAGCCAAAATAAATAACCATGCTCACCCCCTCTCTGTCGAAGAATAATACCTGAGCAGGGGCACATAGCCAAATATCTTGAATTATTAACTGAACCCCAACAGAGATGGATTTATCATCAAGGGAGCCAGATCCAATACCTTCCCATCGGGCCATTACAAAGGGTCGATTATTTATCCATCCCTCTCCAGGATCGGGTTTTGTCCACACTCTCGTAAAAAAATCAAGTGCAGGACTCTTGCTCACATTGGACACCTTTGACTGTCTGAGAGATATGTGGGCATTGTAGAATTCTCTCTCCCAGGCTGGCCCTAGACAAATCTTGAAAGTGACTCTTAACTGTTGTTCTAGTTGTAGAGCTTCATGTTAAACAACATACAGATGTCATGCTCTTGGAAAAGTAGCAAAAATTTTCTTTTTACAAAATGACAGAACTTTCTAAGTAATGTATACCACTATATACAGTCTTCCTGTCTGGTGTTTCTTTGAATGTACTCTTTGGATTTGTATTTCAAAAAAATGTCTGGCAACGCTCTCTAGAACCTATTTTTAAACGCCAAATAAAGGTTGTTGTTGTTGTTGTTAACCTGCAACAGCCTCCCCTGGAAAATCCAGATCTGGTCTCAGATCACTGCTGATGACCGTTACAAAACTTAAACATGACTAGAATATAGAAACACAGCTGCAAATTAGGCTGGGTTGAGCAAAATATATCAAATTCATAGTGATACAAATAGAGGTAGATAGAGATACCTTTACTGGCATACATAAATTAGGTTAAGATCACAACTCATTAAAATTGGTATGTTAAAAAGGAAAAAGTCAATAAATGTAAAAAATAAAAATGATTACTTTTATGTGACATATTTACTGTAGTTAATGCATTTATTCTATTTATTGTATGCATCTGTTTATAATGCTTATTTATATATTATTAGTTAAGATTTTATGTATGAGAAAAATGGGTGTTACTTGGAATTTATGATTAAGTAGAGTGTATAATATTGAGCAACCTTTAAGTTGCATTCTTTTGTTTTAAATACAGAAAGGCAGTGTCTCTTAAAACTGTGCAGGCAAGTTGGAATGTTTACATTGAGAAAGCAGTTTTTATCCATAAAACAGACAAAAAACTGGAGAGCTCATTTTAATCATGGATTTTGGATTTATTGTGGCTCTCTCTTTTATGCCAGATTTGCACACTATATTTGTATGGCTATGGTGCATTATGGAGATGGTTGAGTCTGATGTTCCCCATGAGGTTGTAGTTTCTGCACTTCTGCAGACACATGTGCACGTTGATATTAAATGTGTTTAGCACTTATTGCACTTTTGTGTTGTGATTGCTGTTTTTGCTTATGTCTCTGAAGATGCCAGCCATAGAAGCGGTGAAACGTTAGGAGCAAAAACTACCAGACCATGGTGACAGCCTGAAAAACCCACAACAGTAAGTAAAATTTGTATATCTGTAAATAACAAAAAACTATCAACTGTGAAGGAAGCTTAGCCCTTTGCGATCCTGGTGGGTCTCCCTCTAGTGCTGACCTTGATCAGGATTAGCAAATCTTCCAAATCTTTGCCATCCCATTTATCAAAAGGCTCCAGAAGCTGCAAGCGCTGGCTAGTAGGGCTCACATCAACATGCTGGTTACTGCCATCCTTAGGAGGGTATTGATAAGTGTCTTGTCCTGGATCAAAATCCTGTAGGAAAGTAGGATTCAGAGATTACTGCTCTAACAAAGAAGCAGTTATCCAGAATGGAAAAGACAAATCAAAATATTTAAGCAGGAACTCATGTGTGTTGCAGAAACATGAAGGAAAGAGTCTGCTCTCTGCCATTAATGGCTCTGATAGCTCTTCTGGTCACCTAATCTTATTCCTGTATTTTCTTTCCCCACATTTTGCCTCTATTCCACTGAAGTACACTACCAGACCGGTCCAGAGCAATTACAATCAATGTTCTGCAAGAACACATCCTGCAAGAACACATCCACACATCCTATTATTTAGATCAGCTACAGAAGCAGTCAGCTACACTGAACTGTTTCTAACCATCACCATTTGATAGTATTCTCATTCTTTATTCCCAGCTGGCAGGAAGTTAGACAAAAATAGCAAGATTACCAGTTTGGGCAGCTCATCAGCATCAGGTGCCTCAAGTTTGAACTTCTTTCCATCAGATCCTGTCAGGAAGTCCACCTCTGGATTGAACTTCAGACTGCCAGCAAGTGACAGGGCTGTGACTATCTGCAAACAAAACCTCCCATTAAGGATCAATTTACTCCTCTCACCCTATCATCCTATACATTTCCCACATCCAATATATTTCTCCCACAGAGAAATACCTGCTGTGAATGCCTAATTCCAGCATAATATGGAAGAAAGGAATGTTTGCCAAACTCTCAAATCAGCCTGAATAAGGTCAGGCAGTAAATGGCAGTAAATCTATCATAGTGTTTGGTTACATTTTTATCCCACCTTTCCTCCCAAGAGCTCAATAGATAGCATATGTTTTGTCATTACAATTGGCCTATGAGGCAGATTAGAATTAAAGTGTGACTGGCCCAAGACAGTCTGCAGGAGGGCCTTGAACCAAGTTCCTCCCAGAACAATACTTTCAAGCTGGTTCTAGCTCCTTGATTTCACCTTGAGTAGTTACTTGCAATCTTATGTCAGAGACTTGTGGCCCAAAGGTTCATATTTCCACACCACAGAGGTTTCACAAGGTGGGTCACCCTATTTACCACAAAAATCACAGCAGGACCGATTCTGAATCACATTTTCCTTGCAGCACAAGCCTGACATTCGCCATACCTCTGGAGATGTCACAAAGGCATGTGTCTCTGGGTTGGCATCATTGCGACCTGTGAAGTTTCTGTTGTAGGAGGTAACAATTGTATTCTTTTCTCCCTTTTTGATATCTTTCCTGCAGAGACAGAGAAATGGCTTTACACTTGTTGAAACTAACATATGCTCCCACAGACCACAAGTGGTAAGGTGTGGAGTTGGGGATGACCTGTGATTCAGGAGTGAAGCATCTGCTTGGCTTGCAGAAGCCACAGGTTCCCCCTCTGGCATCTCCAGTTAAAAGGATCAAGTGGCAAAAAATGTGAAAGGCTGTGTCCTGAGACTGTGAAGAGCCACCCACCAGTCATAGTAGACAATATTGACCTTGATTTGGCCCAGTGTTAGGCAGCTTCATAGGTTCAACTCTCCCGCTGCCACAAACAAGAACTTTCCTCTGTAGTTTTCTGGGTGAAATGGCTAGTCAAAAATATGAATCAGATTTCCTAGCTGTAGGAATTCATTGGCAAGCCAGAGAAAAAATATTCCCCTACTAACGTGGAACTAAGGCAACCCATATCCATGCCTTCTAATCTGCAGAGCTGCTTTCAGAATTTAGAGAGTTAAACACATTAACAGCCTCAATTAAAAAGTCAAAGGCTACTACACTACTACAGATGATCTACCTTGAGGGACAAAATACTGAGAAAAGCGGCAGGCATACAAAACAGTGCTCCCTCTCACTAGTTAATTTGAGACCTAAGGAGGAAGAAAAATGTTGGCTTACAAAAACGTTTTTGTATTGGAATTAATGTATGTGTTTCAGTCCCCATTTTAAGAAGACAGGGGTGGGTGCATACCTCTCCATAAAAAAACCCCAATTTTAGCCACACAGCAACTTGCTCCCCATTTTCAATCTTACCTGTCCCATTGGCCTATGCACGGCCCACATGCGTTGGCAAGAACAACTCCACCAACATCACGCAGAGTTTTTGCCTGAGGGGAAAAACAGTTTTAGTTAACAGAAAAGCAATCAGTGTCCCACATCCCAAGAACAGGCAGGTAACGATAAAGAACAGTTGTGCGAATACTCACATAACCATCCCTTTCAATAGTGGCGCGAATCTGCTCTGAACCAGGTGTGATGGTGAACTGAGACTTGCATTTAACGCCATGAGCCAACGCTTGTTTTGCCACTGCAGCCGACCGACCCATGTCCTCATAGCTTGAATTAGTGCAGCTACCGATCAAACCTGTACAGATTAAAAACAAAGGGTCCAAGATAGGACTAGACTCCTCAGTGTTTAGGCCTAACCCCTGGCTGAAGTAAAACATAGGTACTTATTTTTCTAGGCTGAAAAGAACTAGCAAAAACAGGGTAGTTTTACTCTCCAGAACTGCAAAGCAACCAACATTGAAGCAAAGCCAACCCAAGTTTCATCGTACCAACTTGGGATTAGAAAATCTTAAACATGTTCCTTAAGGAAGAGAGGAACAAGAGTAATGGCAGGGATGAAGGATGCAATACTCTCCAGGATCAGGTTTGTCACTATGAACTTAAGAGGTTTTTCATATTCCAGTCCAAGGAAACCTGGCTGCATTTATATGACCTCCTAGTTATACAGTGCCCCAAACATGGATCCCAAAGGCGGCAATGAGGTGGATAACCCCTGATGCCAAATGACAGCAAGGACACCCCAGAAACACCTGGAGGAGAACATTCAAGCAAGACCTGAAGGCACTAATATTGCATGGGAAGAGGCCAAAACAATCACCCAAGACCATAAATGCTGGAGAGCACTTGTTGCACAATATGCTACTTAGCATGATGGATTTGATGATGAAGATGATGTTATACAGTGCACTTGGATCTACAAAGCACTCTCCCCAGCTGAATGAGTGATTCCTTTGCTCCCAGCCCAAAGAAATATGAACCTACTACTAGAAGTTGCAAAATGCTTTGCAATATTAGAGAAATGCTCACGCATCAACTCTGATATCATCCACCCGGCCAACTTCTTCTTGTTGTGCCACAGTGCCAATCTCATCCACAGTGTGTGCCAAGTCTGGAGTGAAAGGCCCGTTGATAAGAGGCTTCAGCTTCAGGAGGGAAAAATCCCATTAGTGATCTCAGAATTCTGTCACTTTATAAAGACCATAACTCTTCCTCAGGACACAGAAATTTGTCATCACTTTGAAGCACAGCTGTCTCAGTTGCAAGGAGAAACCCAGACCTAGCAAGTGCCCTGACAAACTGGCTAGAAGGACCCTGAAGAGCAGGAAGATTTCAAGTTGACAATGCCAAACTAGACTAGGCTGTTTTTAAACTGCTGGATCCAAAGTGAGAACAGAAACTCATTACATATTCTTCTTTTCCCCTCAGTCCACTTCAATTGGCCCGTCAACTTGCCCAAAAACGATACTGTCTTCCAGCTGAACGACATAAGCACTTTGAATACAGAACTGTGCTGCACACATCCTAGTTAGGTCCCTACATCCATCCTTCACACCAAATAATGAAACAGTCTCTCACCTCATCAAGGTTAATTTCAATCAGCTGGTCATAAGTGCAACCAGGATCAGGCTTTAAGTGTTCTTGGAATTCATCAGCCAAATTAGCAATCTCTGAAATTAGCAAGGAAAGGGAATCTGAAGTCAACATGAAAGCCTGTGCCAGTCATTTTTTACAGAGGAAGAGTTACACCCATAACCTCTGCTATTCCAAACCCAAAATATACTTTTGAAAGATTAATGCCAAAATAAAAAAGCAACCCAAGCCTTGTTGGAGGTCATTCCCATTCATTTTCATTACCATTATTCAGTACAGTCAAAAAGACAAACACATCAATCCTTCTACATAAGCTTAACTCAGTACATTGACAGCATACCCTATCTTTGACACTACCCTAGCCTCTTGATCAGGGGTAGGGAACCTGCGGCTCTCCAGATGTTCAGGAACTACAATTCCCATCAGCCTCTGTCAGCATGGCCAATTGGCCATGCTGGTAGGGGCTGATGGGAATTGTAATTCCTGAACATCTGGAGAGCCGCAGGTTCCCTACCTCTGCTCTTGATAGTGCTACTGATAGTTGATACTGCCTCTTACCATTTTCACTGATTCACCACCTCTTTTTACTTAGAGAACTGAACCCTATCCATTCAATTCCACCCCAATAGAGGTTGTGAGGTTGCAAGTTTGCGTTGGCTAAAAACCAAAAGACTAAGGCTAATTACAATCTTAGTGCCGTGCAACCCCCCCTTCAAATGTTTAGTCTTTTTGTATGTATGAATCATTCATACAGAAATAGAAACAAAAAACAAGGTAACCTCACACTATCAGCTGATTGTATTGCTGCAGCATGTAAAGCAGGACATCCAGCATGATCCAAAAGATCTACTGAATAAAATTATATCGAGACACAGAGCAAAGCACTGGATGCTGCCATGCCATTGGTGAAGGCATTTCCTGAAAGTTTGTGATAGGAAATCAACATCAAGGACTGAAGAAGGAAAGTTCCCTGGAAGTGGATTGTTCACCCTCCCAAAGGGAAAAATTTCTCTTCTTCAGGGAAGATGAGAGCTGGGCAATAACAGTCCCATCTTCCCTTACCTTCATCTTAACCAGAGCAAGACTGTGGAAGGCGGTCATTAACCTTCCACATGATTCTACCCCTTGACTTGTTCCCACAAATGCTTACCAGCCCGTCCGGTCTTCGTCAAATACTTCTTCATCCGATGATTGTAAGGGAAGATTGAAGTGGTGGCACCAATCTCTGCTCCCATATTGCAAATAGTTGCCATTCCTGGAGATGGCAGAAAAAGACCCATATCACAAGTGAGACAAGAACCACAAACATCAAAACCTTTCAAAAGTTAGTTTATTGCCACCTTTAAGTCCATAATTTACCTCATGAGTCTAGGACGCACGCTTTAGCCTGTTAAATGCATTTTAATATCACTAACAAGTTTCTGCAAGCTACTGGTCTAAACAGTCTAAAAAGCAGCATGACTAAGATTAATAAAACTCTACTTTCCCACAATACTTCTGCTGTCTTCACCAAGAAACCTGGAGGACAAAGATGGATCAGATTTACATTGCCAACTTCATCCAGCCAGGTCTCTGCAACACATGCTGGGTCATCTTGCTCATCCAGGATTAAATCCTGAACAGTAGTAGATTTTTCATTTACTGACCTGGCATACAGCAGGGGGATCTTGAGGCCAAGGGGCCCAACACTGCCTCTTCCTCCTATGACCAAATCTGCTGGCTCAGGGGCCTGCTCCAGCAAAGAGTTATAGACTCCAAGCAGGAGACCCACAGGTGGGGTTCTGCACAGCAACAGCAAGCAGCTGGGTGATTTACCTTAACCTTCTCCTTCTAGATAGGCAGATTCTGGACTTCTCTTGACCGGGGTGTGAACCATTTGTACTAACAAACTATATAAAGAAGCTTTATTCTAAATTCAAGTTTCATATCTGATCCCTTAAGGAAAGCACAAGCCGATCCAAGTCAGGCCAAACACTCCATCCTAAAATAGCTTCATCACAAACTAGCAGCACCTTGCGTGGGCCCCAGCATCAGTTTGTTACCCCCAAGCCAGTCATGTTTTCAGGACATCTACATCACCACTTGAATCTGATGAAAAAAAAGAGGAGCATCGTGATGCCTGCTTGCTCCAAACCTCCAAGAAACCTCCTTCAGGGACGCCACCCTCACATGAATCAATCAAAATAGATAAAAGGTTACACTGAGCATTTAATGAGCTGCTGAGCAGTGGGAGCTCCAACTCCTTCCACACAGGACTGGAGAACTTTAACGCCTTCTTGATGCATCACTGGCTATCTAACAGCTTCCTCAAGGGGAATCTCTTTCCTTGCCTCTATGAAACCAGAATAAACATATTCCTACTATTCTGCAGCACATTTGCTAATCGTCTTAGCTAAAAACTGATGAAGTGTTCTAATCTCACCCAGTCTCAAGGTATAAATAACAAGGCCCATTACTTGAATGAATAAAAGTTACTGAATGCTGTGATTGTTACTGTCAGCTGCCAAAGCTTCTCATGCTACATTCCCAGGTAAGGAGATATTCCCTTACCTGTGCAGGAGATGGAGTCCACACCAGGCCCATGGTACTCTATGATTGCTCCTGTACCACCTTTCACAGTGAGGATGCCAGCCACTTTCAGAATTACATCTTTTGGAGAGCTCCAGCCTGACAGCTTGCCAGTTAGTTTTACACCAATTACCTGAAGAATCAAAGATTATAAATGTTATGCTCAAAAAAGGAGCCATTTCTCAACAATCAATTTTTAATCCTGAGCTTTTCATCGAAGAAGTGTAAATATCCTTCACTGCCTCACCTTTGGGCATTTGAGTTCC
This sequence comes from Sphaerodactylus townsendi, assembly GCF_021028975.2. Classification (NCBI taxonomy): domain Eukaryota; kingdom Metazoa; phylum Chordata; class Lepidosauria; order Squamata; family Sphaerodactylidae; genus Sphaerodactylus; species Sphaerodactylus townsendi. The sequence continues at coordinate 41,388,892 of NC_059430.1, read as the reverse complement.
CAAGGGATTCCTGCCATGACATCCACTGCATCCGCTCCACCAACTCCAATACAGATTCCACCCAAACCACCTCCATTGGGGGTATGAGAATCTGTACCAATAAGCATAACGCCAGGATAGGAGTAGTTTTCTAGGATAATCTGAGGAAAAGGTCAAGATATAATTAAAACATCAGTATGATCTGAATGTGGTAGACAGATTTAATAGAAGAAGAGGTCAAAAATGGTTTTCTGGCACTAAGCCACCACTGCTACATTGGAGTAGCCCTTGTGAACTGTCAAAGCAATTTTAGTCAAGAAATGAAGCCATTGGAGAGCCCTTATTTTAAACCCATTATGTAATTTTCCCTTTCAATCCTTGCACTCAAAAGTGTAGTCTAATTACTTAGCAACCATAGTAATGCAAATAGCTCTGAAGTTGCTTCAAACATGACCAGTTATCTTAAATGTCAAATACACAAAGGCTGTTCATGCCCTTTTTAGAAGGGGAGAGATATCTAACAATGCTCTCTTTTAAAAAAACTAATGAAATCTGACAGAGAAAAGGCAGTAATTAATGTTTTACATTGGATACCTGAAGAAGCAAGCAAAGCAGGAGTTAAGGTGAGAACAGTCAGTCAACAGTGAATAATTTTAATGTCTATTGCAAAGCGTGGTATGTGCAGTGACAAATTCATCTCTTTCCCTCAGGCTTATACTATCATAGGCTACATTCCACAGCATTAATAGTTTAAGTGGACTTCTGATCCACCAGCTCTCATTAATTAAGCTGAAACACACACAAAACCTATAAAAAGACTTATTATCCCTCATAGACCCACAGTGATTGACTAAGCATCAGATCACACGCGACATGTATGATCCTGAATAGACAGTTGAAATTTATATAGAGCAGCACACAGTGGGCAGCCTTGTAGAACCACATCCCTAGGAATGGGGGGAGGGAGAGATTTAGCTTCACTAGAAATGCAGACATTCACTCCTGCAAGGGAAGTCATACAGCAAAGAAAGTCCTGACTCCAAGACAGAGAGAGAGAGAGACAGAGACAGACAGACTTAAGAAGAATTTACCTGATGAATGATTCCAGATCCAGGTTTCCAGAAACCAACTCCATATTTGGCACCAGCTGAGGCTAGGAAGTTGTACACTTCTTGATTAATGTCCTGTTTGGGTACAAACATAGCAATAAGTTGAAATTTCTACTCACAGAGCTAGAGGCCAGCTACCGCTCACCTCATATTCATCCTCAATTTTCCTCTACATATATTATTTTGAGGTTAAAAGCCAAAAGAATACCGATACTGCAGCTGTTTTGAATACTTTTAACAAAGCAGAACAAACATTTTAAAATAAAACTTATATTTTTCATGCTTGAAATACTACTACATCCATTCTCCAGATGGAAGTCTTAAAGTAACTCCTGCACCAGCCTTAACCAGCATGTGAATGGCATCCTATTTTAGATTTGGTTGATTTGGAAGGGCTGACTTGACTTACAGAGGCAACTCAAATGATGGCTCAAAGAATCAAAGTCGCCTGCAATTCCAAGAAGGGCACTCAAAGATAATGTGATACAGCAAATATTAAGTAAAAGTCACTTTAACAAGTTTCTTTATTTTCATTTCAAATGTTATTTTCTTATTTTTCCACTAGCATTTCTTTGTATGTTATACAGTACTTTCTACACCTCACTCTCTCGAGTCTCAAATATTATGGAGTTATTCTGCGGTTGACAAAAGTGAAACTACAGTTCAAATGCTTATTAGATTTTCTCCCCTGAAATCAAATCTATGTTAAATTTTTGTTATTTCAGTGAAATTTGCACAGTTTCATTTTGATTTTCAAATCACTTCAAGTACAGGCTTAAGCACCAAGATCAAGTATAGTATCGTGTTCGGTGATGAGAAACCTCCACCAATGGTAGATGTCATGAGGGTGGCAGCACAGAAAGTCCACTAATTAAGGAGTCAAACAATTTGCAGTTCAGATTCCAAGAGGGAAGGGAATGTTGATGGTTTGGCTGTGATTAAAGCTTCACACAGGGCAGACTGAGAGTGAGAAGTCCCAAGATCCAGGACAGCTAAGAGACGGGTATTCACTAAGAAAAGCTGTCTGAAAGAAGAATGCAGAACAGGAAACAGCAAGATAAACATGAAGGAAGGTAGGTGGCTTCAGGAAAGAGCAGGTGACACAGGAAGCGGGGGCAAAAAAGAAACTAAAAAACTTCACAGTATTTAAGATTAGGAAGAGTTATACATGAGATGGGAATGCTAGGAAGCCTGTTCAACACAAGAAGACTAAAATAAGAGACTACTAAACCTAAAATCTAATGCACCCACCCCCCAAAAACAGGCAACTTCCCCTACTTATAACATCTATCATCACTGCTGCATTTGGGATCTAGCAAACCTCAGGCATCTAAGAGGGACACAATTGTGCAAAGCGGTTCTGAATTCTATATGCTGAATTTAGCTAACTGGCAAACTATTTGTCTGCAGGCTTCAAGTACACATTGATAATGACCTTTGCTCTTCGAAGATCTTTCTCACCACCTAGCTGAGCTTCAATAAGGTGATCGCAGTGGATGGTTGAGGGCACTGCCACCTTAGGCAATCCACTGCTGATGAACTGCAGCATCGCCATCTGAGCAGTGGCATCTTGCATGGCTACACGGTCCGGTCGCAGACGTAGATATGTCTTGCCCCTCTGAATATCCTGTTTGACAGGGTCCTCCAAGTGGCCATATACAATCTTCTCTGACAAAGTGAGGGGGTGGTCCAGCCTGTGGGGGAAGAAACCAAAAGGAACTTTATGTCTTTAGCTCAAGCATCTTACACTCAAATATGTGACATAGTTAACAGAGCTGCAGCACAACTAATCAGGACTCGCCATGTAAGCCTGCCACTCCAGCCAAGCGCTATCCACAAGATTCTGCACAGGAAAGCACCCACATGCATGGAAGGGAAAAAAATAATCTTTATGTTGTATAAGCGTTAATGTTTCTTCTCAGATGCAGTGAAAATGCCCCAACACAGTCATACAAGAGTAACTGACTTCAGAACATGGTTAAGATGAACGCTGGTTAACTTTAACCATGGTGCTGACAGAAGTTAATGGAGATTAAAGCCAGTAGGGGAATTTGTGATCTAGAAAGATGCACAACCTTGTAGTCCACTCCCAAATTTCTTGGTTAAGTAATCAGGACTGTTATGTAACTTTAAATGGATAATTCAACCTCTTCCTTTTAAAAATGAAGACAACAGTGTGGCCATTTTTGCACGCCACTGCTACTTTGGACTAAACTTCAAACAACCCAAGACTATTTGCAAAGGAATCTATGTGCTGTGGTCAGAAAAATTTGGACATGAAAGGCTGAAAAAGAGCATAGCAGGTGGCCACCCACCATAAAAATTACGCTCTTAAGGGTGGGAGGGAGCCTGACAGGAATCTACATTGTACATTACTTCAAAATTACATTTTGACTCAGGGTAAGACTTGGTGATAATTTTTCTTTGGATCTTTGATACTGACAGATTCTTTCCATAAATTAATAGAAATATTTGCATGTTCAGGTTGGTGACAAATGAGAACCAACTCTGAAGAAAGAAACAAAAATGGCTATCAGAAGAGAAGGAATTTAGATTGCTGCCAGAATGTGTCTGCACCAGTGAGGCATACTTGGCTCCCAGCAACTTCACAGCATCTTCTACTGGACTGCTTAAACAGCAGTATTTAGTTATAATAAACTGCACCAACATTCTGAAACAAGTACCTGTTCGACTTGAATTGACTGTGCAACTTGTCCAAATGGTTCTAATGAACCCAAGATTCAGACAAACTAGGTGCGAGGTCAAAGGCTCTCTTTCAGCACATCCATTCAAGTACACAAAGAACTCAAAAACAGTGGTCAACTTCAGCCATGAAAGATGCAGAACACAAAAGTGTTTATTAGACTGCTTCATTTTCTTCCAGCCAGCAACAGATTCCTCAAGTTTAACTTTTACCTTTTACGGACAATATTGATGTTTTTCTCAAGCTTTTCATACTGTATACATTCATCAGGTTCAAACTGGCTCATGGCCACCTTTGCCCGCTGGCAGAGGATGGGAGTCACATGGTACCGCCGAACACCTTTACTCAAAGCGTGCTGGAAGGAGGCAAACAAGTATGAATTAGCTATCTGCATTCTCAAAAGCTGCAGAGCCTAACATCACAAACAGTAGAATTTTTTGTTGCCGCAGAATTCTCAACTTCAACCCCCTCCCCCCAATACACACACACCCAATTATAGTAATTATAGTAACAGAACATTTGGAGATTCAGTCATTCTCTACTGAGGTCAAAAGATTGGAAGCACTACCTTATAAATTCTCTCCCTCCCCCCCTCTACTATAAGTTTCAAGATTCTTCCCAAACAATCTCACTCTGGCATACAAGACTCCAAGTTAAGTTAATACTTCTATCCTCCACACCATACTCATCCACCCTCACCAGAAATCCATTCAATAAAGACGGCACTGAATGCTGGACCTTTATACCTATAAAGATGTGGGAGCTGAACTTAGAAGACAACATTTCCGACTGCTGTTCATGCAAAAAAATAACTTCTTTGTAAGTAAAAAATCAGCACACCAAGAAGGAAAATACCAGCACAATGAGAGGGAATGCACTCCATGTTTGTTTAATTTTTGAAAACACAAAAAATTAAGGTTTCCACCTACTGTGCACGAATCATTCATGAAATCACAGACCTTCAGCCAAAATACAGGTTTTAGTCTAAGCTCACTAAGTGTGCGTGAACATGCCACTCTCTCAAACCACCTTCTCCAACAGTACAGTCGTGAAGATAAATGTTTCCTTGAAGCGTAGGTCAGTAGTATCATCAGACTATGGCAGAGGTAGCATCTCTGTTTCTAGGAGAGGATTAATGACAGCCACTTCTGAATCTGTGCCAGAACCACACATACCAAATTACGGGATTCATTCTGAGACCGCTAGTGCCAGTATTTAATGGAGAAGGTTTATACTTCGAGTGAAGATTAGCACCACAGCTTACTGCTATCTCTGTCTCTAATGACAAAAGCTTTCCATTTCCAGCCAGGGCTGCATTTAGTAGATGGCTAAAACAAGCACAATACAAGAAGCTTCTGAAACAGAACCGTGTTTCAGTCTGTTCAACTAACAAATGGGAAAAAATTCACAGTGCTTTTGTTTTGATGACCACTATGGAAAAATGAAGCAACTTGGTCTGATAATGAATTAGAATTTCCAAAACGGGAGACCTTGAAAGCTTTACTGGCTTAACCTTGCAAACGTTCCCTTGTACAGACACTGTAAGAGGTATATGTTTATTTCAGTGCATAAATTGATTTTCTACCTACAGTTCTGTAGTAATGGATATTATGATTGGAATAAAGTTTAATAATAAAACCTATGTAAATTGTGCAATGTTATGTATACAGGATATCTTGCTTCTGTGTTCCTACAGGCACTTTGGGGCAGGCCATAACATGACACTGAAGACCGCTGAATTTGAAGGAAAATATGATCACAAAGCATGGTTAGAAAATACATGCCACAGCAGTCTTGCTGAAACTAAGCAGGCATGAGCCTGTGGGATGCCTGGATGAGAGATCTCCTGGAAACCCCTTAGAGTCTGCTTTGGGTTCCTCCATGAGAGAAGAAGGGAAAGATAAAAATGTAATAAGCACAATACTTTTGCAGCATTACTGAAGACTCTGTAGAGAGATTTATGGGAAAATAAAGAACCATATGGACTACTACTCAAGACTTACAATGAAAAAATCTTTCACTTTTGTTCCTGAGTGCCTTGAGTAGAAGAACTCAAGAGGCTTCAAGTAGGGAATTAATTTTGTTTTATAACAAATGCAGTGAAAACGTAAGTATTACCAGCAAAATATCCTGTGTGCCATTGTTATTATCCAGGTGAAAGCATTTTGATAAGGGTAAGGTACTTAATTTGGTGTTCTGTGCAGCAGTGTACAACAATCCCCCATCAATAAGGAAAGCATTAAAGTTCTAAGGAACAGGGAAAAAAACCTTCCTGGGCATCTGGTCAATCACTCTCAGAAATATGATACTGGGCTAGGTGGACCACTGGTCTGATCCAAAAGGCCTCTTATGTTACGCTCTGCCTGAAGTCACATAACCATATGAAGTTTTTCATACAGGTCAAGATCATCCACTTACCTCGCTTTAGTACTGACTGGCAATAGCCTACCAGGGTCTTTAAGGCCCTTCCCTAAAAATCTGGTACCCACGATCCTGATACAAAGTTTTTGCTCTATCACTGGGCTATAGGACCACCCAACGTATTATCAATATGGAAAATATATTTTCCCAACCCCGATAAAGCTCTCTTTCCTGTTGCCAAAAAAAGTGTTCTGAAAAAGATCTGACATTAATCAACTGACAACAGCAAGGGCATGAAAGAGGTATCCTTAACTGACCAAGAGAACAGGAAGAGGACAGAGGTTGTTCTGCTGCCTTTAGACATAGTGGAGAAAGGGTATGCTGTCTTTCATGTCAATACAAATCAGCAGGCTCTTGCTTCAAGCTGAGCTACAGAAAAATTTCTTCATGTTACATGCTGATCCTCTGGAAGTGCCTTTCTATGTCACCAGTTTGAAGCCCACCAATATTTGTGGTAATAATTTGTTAGGAAAAAGTCTGAAACGTAAAGCCTTCACCATGGCAACAATAAGTACACAACTATAAAATGATCCCAAAACTCTTCATATTAGGTTTTAAATTGTTTCAGGTTTTTACACAAACATGGAATTAAAAAAATAAAACACCCCCACACACCAAAGGTTTTGTAGGTATTTCTGGACTTCTTTTGTATAAGCTCCAAAGCTCTTTAATCATAAGAAGCTGCTACAGAAAGTGAGCTACTTTATGTAAGGCCTAAAATAGCAAATGCCTCACTCTTCAGCTTAGTTACCTTGCTTGCTGTAATCAATGGGTTATACCATTTCCTTTTTAAATTTTTAGTTTATGTTGGGATATGCTTCAGATCTGAAATTTATGAAATCCAAAGTATCTCAGAAAAATTATAATTGCACGCTGGACCATATTCTTTGGCATTTTTACCTTTCTGTAGTACATTGCTTTGAATATATTTCAAACAGTATGCTTGCTAGATGTAGAAGACTCAACATGTTGCAAGTACTCAAATATAACTTTTGAACAGATTTCCCTAATTGGAAGTTCTGGCTCCTGGTTCAGAATGAACTACGATGTTTATTCCTTTTGGTTACCCATCAAAACCACCATTTCAAAATCAGTATAGCCTGCTACAATCCTGACAATTACCTAAATATTACTTCCCTGCAATACTAAAATCCATATTTTGATGCTTATGAGATGTTTGCTCTGCTGCTATTTATCTTTGTGAATTATTTGACAAAAAGAAAATTTTTTGACTTGTTCTAAACAGATAACAAAGCTAGAGTTCAACAAAATCAGCTTCAGCTTCTCCATCAGAAAGTTTGATAGAAGTGCATAATCCAGGAAAACAAGTGATTGGCTGTGTTCTATGAATTCTTGGCATATTTGTTCAACAGAACAAACAAGCACATACATTCTTACACTACACACTGCCATTCCATATCTTAACCCATTCAATAACACATCTATCAGAGATCAGCACCCCACTGATTGGGTTTTTTAGATCTATTGTTCTTGGGCTCCATTTCATAAGGGCTATCTGAAAGACATTTTATCTTCTGTATCTTATCAGCAGCTGGCAGTACTGTTTTGATTTGGTGTGATTTGTTTTACTACATGCTATAAACATAAGAGAATGCAAAATATAAATTAGTAAGATTAAAAAATACTCTTACACCATTCTCAGGCATTTGCACTGAAGAATTCTGAAAACTGGAGCAAAAAAGTTAAGCATGACCCCTTATTTCAGAAGCTGTTGATCAGCATACAGTACTGTCCACTGCAGCTAAACAAAAATAATGGCAGTTCAGAACTCAAGCAACCAAAACTGAAAACTAAATTGAACCAGACAGAAGAGTTTTAGCTTTTAATCTACCTATTGTTTTTATCCATAGGAAGATCAACACTAGAAAGAAATGATAGCCATGTTTAGATATTTGAAGGACTGTCATGTTGGTGAGGGAGCAAGCTTGCTTTCTGCTGCTCCAGAGACTAGGACCCGGAGTAATGGGTTCAAGGTGAAGAAAAAGAGATTCCACCTAAACATCAGGAAAAAAAACTTCCTGACAGTAAGGACTGTTGGACAGTGAAATGCACTACCTCGGAGTGTGGTGAAGTCTCCTTCTTTGATGGTTTTTAAAGAAAGGCTGGATGGCCATCTGTCAGGAGTGCTTTGATTGTGTGTTTCTGAATTGCAGGGGGTTGGACTTGATGGCCTTTGGGGTCTCCTCCAACTCTATAATTCTATGAAAATGTACAATAAAAATATCTCATACTGCAGAGAAAATTAACTGGAAAAAATAAACACAGCAAAGCAGCTTAACATACTAGAGGAAAATGGTGTTAGTGCAATGGAATACACACAGACGCCACCAGCACTTCAACAAAAGCTAGAAGAGAAAGTAGTTACTGAAGAGCCCCCTAAACTGGCCTAAAATCAGCAGCCAGACCACAAGCAGGAGAAGGAACGAGAAAGTGATGCGCTCAGTCGTTTGCAAAAGGACGTAGAACAGCTGGCTGACAGTCCCTCCTCTTACAACCAGCAGGAACGGCTGCAGAGCCCCAGTCACCTTGCCCTCACCTTGAGCGTGAGGGTGCGAGCCCCAAATAACGCGTGAGCCCCACAGGAGGCACGGATCCTCCAGCGGCACATGAGCAAAGGCAGAGCTCTCTAGCCTACTACCGGGCCAGGACCACGCGCTGTTCCTGGGGAGTCACGGCCAGGACTGGAGGGAGGAACAGGCACGTTGACCTACAGCAAAGAACGGGAAGGCTAAGACCCGAGCACTGCGAGGCACACGCGGGCCTCAAGCTTCACCCCCGACTCCGTGAGCCATGCTCATTGCCCACCCCCCTCTTCTCTGCCGACAACGGAGGCGAAAGACGCTGTTCTCACCTGCAACCGACTCACTAGGACACAGTACGGCGCCATTTTGTTCACTGACAAAGATGAAGTCGCCTCACAATAGCGTCACGGGCCGCTTTTAAATAACGTGCCCTTGTGGGCGGGGCCTCTGCGGAACAGATCTCATTTCTTTAAAATAGGATCTCCTGGGGCGGGGGAGAGTGGTCAGTCCAGGAGTGGGACTTCGCAGCAAGATAGCGGCTCTCCTTCGCTTTCAACTCAAATCGTTTCACCGCTAAGAGGCATGGATAGGACGACCCGTGTCTGGATCCTGCTTCCTTGTAATATAAAGCCGAAAGTTCCAGCAGTGCAACTTTCAAACTCGTTTTTGCTCTAGTTGTGAGCAAAAGTTGTGAGCCTCTGGGCCAAGAAATACCTGGAGATTTTGGGGGGTGGAGCCTGGGCGAGGTTTGCAGAGGGGAGGGTCCTCAGTAGGTTGCAATGCCATAGAGTCCACCACCTGCCAAAAACAGCCTTTCCCCCCCAAAATAACTGATCTGTGCTGTCTGGAGATCACTTACAATAATAGATCTCCAGGCCCCAACTGGAGATTGGTAACCCTAAGTGTCAATGGTGCTATGGTTAAACTTCCAGCCCTTGATTGCAATTAATAAGAATTGATGTAAAAAACAAAATAACTCCGCCTGGGATAGAGGCTCCCTTTTGTGATATTGCCTTCAGATAATCATGATGTGTCATACAATTATTTTGGACGGTTGCTGTCCCAGTGTATGCATGTATTTTACAACATCCATTGAGATGCTGTAGTAGTGCACTGCCGACCCAGCAGTGCCGTAGTAGAACGTTGGGACGCCAACGGACCTACGACCTTGCTGGTCGCACCGCACCCCCACTCCTCATCCCCCCCCCCCCCCCCCCCCACTTGAGTCACGGGTCAGTGAACTTCGCCCACTGGCCTCAATCACCCGAGGCGCCTAGGGACAATGGTCTTACTTTGCCCCCCAGGTGAGGATTAGGCTCAGACGCTTACGCTCCTCTCCGCACGTAGCCAGATGAGATCATGCATCACATGGTGATCTCCCGACCTCCCGCTCTCCCGGAACTCCCCCCGGTCCTCCCTCCTACACGCCCCCGATAGAGTAACAATAAAAGGTGCCAGGAACCGGCAGACGGGAGATTCGCCAGGAACACGGACCTCCGGTCTCCCGCTGCTGGCGATCTCCACCAGATGTTATCTCCGCGTCTCGTCTCGTTCTTGCGCTGACCACGTGGGTCGACTACAGATGCAAAGCATATAAACTCTTCCCTGCTATTTTATCATAATGACAACCCTGTGAGTTAGATATTAATGCTTACTTGCAGGGGAAAAAGCCAGTACAGGGTTAAAGAGAGTGAGAAATTCCAGGGACAGTAACACAGACTTGGGCTGGTGCCCTTTGGAGGAGAAACTATCATAGGGTTTTGTAATATTTGCTTTAGTTACAAATGTACAAGTAGAATACAGGTGGAAGCCAAAGTTTATCGGGCAACTGATCCACAGCCCTGCATCAGATCTCAGAGAGAGAACATTCCTGAACTCCCCAAGCTAGTGATGCAGGCAGCAGTGTCTGCCTCTTCCAGCAACTGAATTGTTGTTTCTTCACACCCAGGCAGAGGTTACCCTTCTACCCAATCAATGGAAATACTTTTTTTCTTTTTTTTAATTGTATCATTTGAATTTTACAGTTTATAGTATCTTCCAATCCTTCTTCATACGTTTTCAAAAGATACTTTCCCCCCCTTTTCTCCCTCCCCCCATTACTACTTCTTCATAGTTTGTCACACAAACAGCAGTAAGTACATTCTCTGTAGCCTCTTCTCCCATATTTGTTCATCGACTCAAGCTTCTTTCATCCAGTCCACGTATATTATCCATATCTTCAAAATTTCATTCTGTTTATCTTGCCACGTCTTATTTTTGGATAATATCAAAAATATCAAGTGTCACTTGTTCCCAGATATATTCTAACCATTTCTGAAGTGTCCATTTTTTCTTTTCTTTCCAGCCCAAGGCTATTGTTGCATGTGCTGCTTTAATCATTATTTTATACATATAACTATATTGTTTATCCACCCTTCTGTCTTCCATTACACCCATGAACATTAAGTCATTATTTAAATCAATATTTGTCTTCACCAGTTTCTCGATATATAACAATACAATTGTCAATTTTTTTACTTCTGCACATTCTATCCGCATATGGCTGTAATATGCCTCTTGGTCTCCGCAGTGCCAGCATTTAGAACTAAGTCCTTTTATCATGTATGCTAGTTGTTTTGGTGTTCTATACCATTTTAATATCATTTTTCTTTCTAACTCCATATATTTCTCAATCTTTATATTTTTCCAACTGTCTATTAATTTTTCAATATTACCAATGTCTAGAAATCATTCCTTCTCCCATTTTTGTTTCTCAATGGAAATTCTGAGGGGTTCTTGTACAGAGATATTTCTCAACACCAACTGGCCTAAGGGAAGCATTTCTTAAATACTTATTCCTCATCATTTGAATTTGTAAGGGAAAAAAAATCAAACTAATTGAGTGGCCAGTGATGAAGGTGGCAGCTGGTTGTGGTGGGTTTTCCGGGCTGTGCGGCCATGGTCTGGTAGATCTTGTTCCTAACGTTTCGCCTGCATCTGTGGCTGCCATCTTCAGAGGTGTATCATAGAGAGAAGTGAATTACACACTGTGTCATGGCGAAATGTTAGGAACAAGATCTACCAGACCACGGCCACACAGCCCGGAAAGCCCACAACAACCAGTTGAGTCCGGCCGTGAAAGCCTTCGACAATACAGCTATTTGCTTGCATTTTTCCTTCTCATACACCCGAATACTGACTATTGAACCTCCTGCCAATGCTTTATAGGTCCTGAACCAGTGTGCTGTAGTTAAATGGCTAACAGAACAAGGTGAAAATGAATCATGACCAGGAGGAGGCAATGTTCTTTGAGATGGCTTGAAGGACACTGTGCTTCCTACTTTTGAGAAGGTTCAGCTGACCACTTCTGATTCAGTTAAGACCGTGGTGTCAAACATGTGGCTGTGGGGGCCAGATACAACCTCTTGAGAGGGCTTATCAGGCCTGTGAACCAGCTGACACACACACACACACCCACACACACACTCTCAATCTGTCCTGGTGAGCCTGTTGGACGCTGGCCAGTCCAGGCAATCATCCTATCCCACTCCTGATCTGGTCTATTTAGCTGCTGCACGCTCGCCAATCCAGGCAACACCACCACTGTTCCCAGGAACTCACCCACCCCAACTACCAATCTGGCCTGGCAAGCTTGTTGCAGGCTGGCCAGTTCAGGCACCCATCCCATCCCACTCCCAATCTGTCCTGGTGAGTCACTCCCGCACCAGTTGGCTCACCAGCTGAGGCAACCTTCCAATCCCGTGCTGACTTGGGCTAACAAGCTAGCTGAGACAGCTACCACCAAGACCACTACCCATTGCTACCTTCCCCAGTGCCGTCCTGGGCTGGTGAGCCCACTGTGGGCTTGACAGCACAGGTAGCCACACACACCCAGTGCCGATCTAGGCTGGTGAGGTGGCTGTGAGCTTGCCAGCCATACACACACACACACACACACACACCTGTTATGCTTCACCACAAAACCTTCTGAATGTGCCACTAGCATTGGGAAATTCCTGGAGATTTGAGGTGGAGGCTAGGGACAGTGGGTATTGAGAAGGCAAGGGAACTCAACAAGGAATAATGCTATAGTGCATTCTTCAAAGCAGCTATTTTCTCTGAGAGAACTCATCTCTATAATCTGGAGATCCAGGCCCCACATGGAGACTCACAACTCTGCATGCCATCCTCCAAATGGATAAAGAAAATAAGTAAATACAGCAACTGCCTGTTTATATACATTTTTTGTGATTAATTCCACCTTGCAGAACAGCTAGCCTGAGAAGGGCAAGAAGACTCCCATGCTTTTACCATTTTACAGAAAGTGCAAAACGAGAATTGCACAAGAGCATTTTTATGAAGGGATTAAACCTAGTATAGAAGAGCTCAGGATGTTGCTTTTATAAGGACCCAGAACTGCAATTTACCGTATTTATCACCTGCTTTTACTGCATTGTTGTCTGCCTTTGCAGACACTTTCTGCCTCATAATATAGTGGGGCTGGTTGGGCAGTAGAGTTGGATATCAATGTTGTAATAATAAACATAAACAAGTGCTTTAGAAAAGTTTTATTTGTTTGCATGGCTTACCTCTTCTGTATTACAGCTGTCCACCTCCAGGCTAGAGATTAATTCTGAAGAAAAAGCTGTTTCTGTGGGTGGACTGTATAGCACTGTATCTTGCTGAGGTCCCCCCCCCCCCCCCCCCCCCACTCCACAAACCCTGCCCTTCTCAAGCTCCATTCCGAGCAACTATGTACAGGTGAGGCTGCCTCATGCTGAGCTAGACCACCGGTCCATTAAAGTCAGTACTGTCCACTCAGACTGGCAGTGGCTTTCCAGGTTCTCCCCTTCCGCACATGCAGAATAATGCACATTCAATCCACTTTCACAACGGTTTGAAAGTGGATTTTGCTATTCTGCACAGTAAAATCCAGCTTCAAAGTGCATTGAAAGTTAATTATTCTGCATGTGCGGAAGGCAGAGGATTTTCACATCACTGTCTGTTCTCCTTAATGGAGACACTGGGGATTGAACCTGGGATTGTCTGCATACCGATTTCCCAAAGTTGGCAACCCTATCTGTAATACTAGGCCTACTGCATTGTTAATAGATGTCTTATAACATTTGAGCAAATGTTTTTTTCATATTTTATAACCCACCATCTCAGCGAGAAAGGCTTGCTATAGAAAAGTTAAAATTATTATTAACACCCCACTCCCAGAGAAGCAGGGTCGGCTCCAGTTAGTAATTGGATGGGAGATTACCAAGGAATTCCGGGGTTCTTATGCAGAGGAAGGCAATGGCAAACCACTGCGGTGAGTCTTGTCTTGGAAACCGTAGAGGATCGCCCTAAATCGGCTGCGAGTTAACGAAACTTCAGACGCAACCCTAGTTCAACCCTCTCCTCCATATTCAAGGACACTGGAGTAAAGGACGCTGTGATTTGAAACCACGATTCCGAAAGGATCTTTCTATCCCGACCTACTTCATTTGAATTTTAATTACTACACATTTCAACCTACAGTGTCAGTCACGTTACAGAGTCTACCCGGAACCAGAAGTGAAGACTATGAGGAACTAGTTTTTGAACTCGTTGGGTTCTGTTAGCGTCTATGCCATAGACTCTATGGTATCAGTGACGATAGTTGAGTGGGCTGGGTTCGTAAGGTCCTGGAAGATGAGTATATCTTGGCGGGCGAGGGCGATCTTCTTTCTTCCATCCCTTGTTGCTTTCATCAATGTTTTAAAATTTTAGCTCGACAGACTTAAACGTTGTGGTGTTTTTAACAGGTGTTTGGCACGCAATGGATAGTGGTAACTTTCATAGTTCTGGGTTTGTGATGAAGACCTCCGCATCTTCTAGGACCTATAGAGTGGAAAGGTCAAAGGTAGGGGAGCACGAACGGCGGCAGACCAGAAGCCTGTAGGTGATGGCCAAGCACCATCCGGATCTGATCTTCTGCCGCAAGCAGGCGGGAGTGGGTGAGACCCGCATTCCTTCCAGTTTCAGCAACAGCCCGTGCTTCTCATGTTCCCTGGGTGGTTTGCACGTGCTCAGTTGTGGAGGGGGAATGGGGAGGCTCACGTGTTTGGGGTGTTTCTAGGATAGCGGGAAAGTAGCTAGCGTTGGGCATCGTAGAGCCCTGTACAATTCTTGATGTCTTTATTTCAGATAGAGAAATAGAACACGGGAGGGAATGTTCTTCCCTCTCCTATAGCACGAGAATCTTTCAGAGGAGTAGCGTGTTAGTCTGTTGTAGCAAAATTAAACACCTGTCCAGAGGCATAAGGATGACAGGAATAAATTTTGGTAGTCTTTAAGGTATCCCTTTTCAATTTTACCTGAAATCTTATAGCGTTGAATGATATTAATTAGCAGTTGATTCGAAGTAGAGAAAGGAATACCGGGACACACAATCCACAATTAGCTTATGGGATTCACTGCCTCAGAATACAGTGATGGCCTCTAATTTAGATAGCTTTAAAAGAGGATCTTGCATCTATGAAAGTGAACTCTGAGTCACAAAAGATTAGGATGAAATAAAGTTTTGTTTGGAGTAGAAAAACTCCCAGTTTTCTATAAACCTTTCAATAACTATTATTTGAAACCGCCCCAAGCCTAAAAGAGGAGGGGTGGTATAAAAGTCTAATAAAATAAATATTCATGATGATAGCTGAGTGACATTTCTGCACTTAGATGACGTATGTTATTGACGACTGGTTATTGGAGGCAAGCAGCCAAGGAAAGCTGTTGGTTTAATGCCTTTGCTTCTAGACTTCACAGAAGGATCTACTAATCACTGTTATCATGTAAATGTACTGTTACGAGGACTAGTCTGGGTTTGTACTTTGTATAAACTAGTTTCCACTTATGATTTCTCACTTTCTCAGTTCATCAGATTCATCTTAGCCGAAAGAATTGGGAATGATTCCACAGCATCACTGACACAAAACTACCTGGTGGTACAGAGTGTATTTTAGCCACCTTGCAGCTGCCTAAGCTGTGCTAAATGATCTTGCTGCAGCATTGTACCCAGTAAATTAAAACTGCTTCTATGATGTATAATGTTAATACATGATTTACCTGTCAGACTGTGTTGTTTATGCTTAAAAGGACATTTGGTAGTAGGATGGTGAAAGATCTTTGCTTTAAAAGCATAGAGAGCTTCTTGTGAACATGACTGAAATTAAGCAGCTGGATAAGGAAAAAAATTTCTATGTGTTCATGTAATAAGCTAGTCAAGTGACCATATAGTTGGATGTTACTTTCTGAAATGATAAATGTTTAGAACCTCCTTATCAAAATGTGTAAGTATTATGCACAAATTATTATGCAATCTTCTATGCTGAAAGCTGGGGAGAGGTACATACTCTTGTATATAAAGTTTACTGCTATGTGGGAATTTTGGTAACTGCTATAGTAGAAAGACTAAAATCATCTCTTTAGTAAAAATTTTTAATTTAGTTCCAAGCAGCTATCAGTTTTCGGCCTGCTGCCCTCATCTGTGTGGCCCATTTGCTTATAGCTTTATGTAATGCATTGTGTGACATATGTGGAATTTATTGTTTTCTTTTATATAAAGACCTGGTATTATACTTGCGTCATAACTGTGCATGGCTCTTACTGGCATTATTGTTTTTAGTTAATGTCAGTTGGAAACAACAATTGGCTATCTTGGCAAATATATACTTGGCAACAAGAGGAAAGTTAATGTTCTTCTGGCCTAAGATGGTTTGCTTTGGGTTTACTTCTTCCAACATTTGCTGTGGACGCCTAAGGCTGCTTAAGTATATGTATCTGGTAACAAGTCCCACTGCTTGAAACAGAACAAAATGAAATACAGTTGCTTAAATTGTGCTTTGCTGTGTGGTGCTATGCAGCTGAGGTACTTCATTATAAAACTCTTAATATGCCTATCTGCCTGCGCCTAGATAGAAATAAATGGGCCTCAATTCTCAAAAAATATGACTAGAAGCATGAAGTAAAATGTCAGACAGAGACCTGATCCTGAGATAGTAACAGTGAAGCCTTTATTATATATCTATTTTTAAATTATTTGTCTGGGAACACCACTGTTTCTTAAGCTCCATCACAGTGTTGTTATAAGAAGTATTGAAATAATGTGTGTGATGTGCTTTGAGTACTTAATTTTTATATAAATACTGTTTTGATTTTTTTCTCTCTTTCCTGTTGTAGCTATTGGACGACTGTGTGAAAAATGTGAGTACAGCTCCCAGTGTCTGGAATGCCTTTTATTATTAGCATTCCAAAACTGGAAATCAAAAGACCTTCCAGATTTTCTGCTGATTTTCTTTTTAAATGTGGCCAAATCTGTTTTGGTATTGGAAATAACATTATTGAAATGATTTATACGAAACACATAAAAGAAAGTATATGTATGGAACAATAGTAAAAAAGTTTAACTTTGAATTATTTTATCTATGCTGATAAAATATGGTTGGTCATTATGATTGAAACTTGGTTATTATTATTTTTTGCCTTAAAAATTATATGGGTTTTTAAACTTCTGAAAAGTTGACTATCCCTCTTTTTCACTCCAGCCACCTTTCTTGATGTTGCAGAATAATAGGATTTTTAAATTTAATGTTTAACATAATATTAAAATCAAAACTAATAATCATTGTGAAGCTTGCATACCTCTTAAATTCAAAACCATATTCTTAAGGCTTAAGAAATTATTATATAGTTTCAATCATTTATCCTTGCCTACAGTTAATCTTTGTACACTCTAATTATACAAGTCATTAATTTATATAACTGTTCAAGTCCTCAATTAGTATAATCCAAAAAGGCTTTCTATCTTCTTTCATACTCTGTGGAGGGTCTGCTGTGCATGTTAACTTTGCCATTGTTGAGTATTCTGTTAGCTTGTTCATCTATTCCAGAAGATCTGAGCGGTGTATATTTAAACAATTCATTATTTTCTTTTGGTTTATTATTTGGCAAAATATTTAACAACATACATTTAGGATTTAGTATAAACTTTACATTGAATATCTTTTGCATCACACCATGAATTATAATTTTCTTGTTTTTGGATGCATCCATCACGTATGGTAAAAAGTAACGCTGTAGGATAATAGTGTAGCATTCTCTTCTGACCTTTTAAAGGTGTAGCGTGTTAAAATGGCACCCAGGGAGAGCACACAGCCAGTCCTCCTCTACATTTAAACTGTTGGCTCTGCCCCCGAAACTCCACCTGACTAAAAAGGAGGACCAGGTGTGTGCTCAGTTTGCTTCTGGCCCCAGTCAACTGAGGTCAGTAGCAAATGACCACTCTGAACTTCACTTGGAAATCAGGGTACCCCACAGTCAAACTCCGCATGGAGTTCAGATATGGGGGCTGCCCAGCTGGCCCTCTCCCAAGCTTCATGTGAAGTTTGGGAGTAGCCAGCCTTTAACTGCACTCTGGCTCTGAATGGGACTGGGGTGCAGTTGTGAGGGGGGGTGGCAATGCACCCACCCAGGAAGTGACAACTGCCCCCCTCACTACACCAGTGCTAAATGACTCGAGCACTGCTGACATGTTCGGCTGACCCTTAAAGCTGAAAGAAATGGGTACTAGCACCACAGTGGTGAATTCTAAAACCAGGACGTATATGTGGGCTTCCCTGTAGCTGTATGTCCCACTCTTGAAAGGCAGGAAAGATGAACTGGTGTTCCTTTTAACCCAGTGCTGCTTTTGAAGGTGTGTTTCCTAATTTTATATGTTTAGGGAAAACTACACTAGTAGTATTACATCAATTGTTTTTCCAGCTCGGGGAGAGGTAATGAACAGTGGAGAGATGTTGCTCATCATCTGTTCATCTGTGGTCAATTGCATCTTGCCACATAAACAAAAAAAGTATTTAATTCTCTCTTAAAAAATGGCGATCTGTGAAGAGCTGGAAATGTAGCTTCTGCTCAGCACATTGCAGATTCAACTGCCAAAGGAAGGTGCATAAGCCCCTTTGCTATGCAAAAAAGCAGGCTAAACAAGTCCTTAAGAGGATGGATAATTAGATTGGATTAAGGCACTGGTAATGGGATATGCACCTTTTTCATCTCTGCATTGCTGGCTCAGATATGATCCAGATCAGTAGTACTTGATATTACCATCTATGGATTATTAGCTTACTTGGTGAGCTTCTTTACTTAATTTGGGAGGTATCTGTGGTGATCATGACTTCGGTGCTGTGTGTGAACATCCCAGTTTGTCTTGTAAAATTAAAACGAAAAAGATGCATATTGAACATCCCTGCGTAGAGCTGCTGTTGGCAAATTATGGTATAAATTTGTGCAACAGATTAACTATCTTCTAAAAACTGTTCCAACTGACTGAAAAATATGTGATAGGCTCGTTTAGAGAAATTCAGCCAAATGCTTGGTGCTTTAGGTTTCACTCCACAGATACCTTATTTTAAATGAAGACATCCTGGCTTAATTGAAAGCTCGGTCCCAAATTCATTTATTTGAAAGTAGGTCTCACTGACTGTGTTTTTATAAAGAGAGGGTAATCTAGTAAACTGTACCTTTGCTTTGTGTATGATGAGAATCTACTGTTGTGTTTGCAGGTGATGGGAAATGTGTTATCTGTGACTCATATGTGCGCCCCTGCACACTGGTGCGCATATGTGATGAGTGCAACTATGGCTCATACCAAGGACGCTGTGTGATATGTGGAGGTCCTGGAGTCTCTGATGCCTATTACTGCAAAGAATGCACCATCCAGGAGAAGGATGTAAGACTGTTACTTGTGCTTATAGTCTTCTGTAATGACCCTTGCCCCCTTCCCTTTACCTCAGAGGCAGGAGTTTCTTATACAGACAAAATGGCACTTGAGGTTTTCTGAGTAGTTAAAAAACAGATTTTATTTAAACAAGAAGAAGGGTCAGGAGAAATCACGATTTGGAAATTCTTGGTGAAAAATGATAAAGTACACATACAGTATAGAGTTCTATAATAAAGGCACATGAAAAGTTTTGAAAAGATTGACAAAAATTATTCAGGATAAATGTATTGTAAGGTTTAAAAACCTTTGTTTTCTCCAAAACACTCTGTTGCAAGTTCCAGGGATTATTCCCTGATTTTCTTTCAGGTTTCCCAAGAGGCTTCCTTTCTTTCAGTACTTCAGCTCCTTGTCTGGGAACTCCCATTAGTACTCAGTTTTCAACTGACTCTTTAGAAACCTTTAAAGGCAGTGTTTTCACCACACAAATCCAGAGAACTCCATTGTCATCAGAGTTCTTCCCCTGTTAATTGGACAGTAACTGTTTGACTCAGAAACCTCAGTCCAATAGTATTCAAAAACCTTTAGCTGACAGACTTTCCCTCTCAGCGCTCTTGTGGTTAACCAATTACCTGCTTGCAGCAGCCCATAACTCAGGGTGCTCTGTTGTTGAGGGGAAATTAACTCTTGACAGCCCAGGCGGTGTCTGACATCCAAACAGTGCCATCCATCACATCTTCTGTCCATAAGATGTTACCACTTGGTATCATAAAACATTACTGTCATCTAGTATGCTGAGTAAACATTTAAAGCTTTTGAATGGTTGTGGGATGTAATGTTTCTAGGTCTGTGGTTGCCTGCTTCAACAAAGCCCACCCAAACTTGAGCGTATTTGCAAAATATCTTACAGTTAGCATGCTTCTAATTACAATCCTGAGGGGAGGACAAATTTGTGCACTGAATAAATCCTATCTATACCTTGGGAATGTGATATACTTCAAGGTAAACATACATAGAGTTTGTTAGCATATGTGTAAAGTGTATTGTTATCTAGCTGACATTTTTAACAGTTGTCTAAGGCTGGAAATACAAGTTCTGGGCAATGTAAGGATGCCATTGAAAAATGTATTGTCATGTCATATTGTCCGCTCCAGCTGCATGGAGGGGGGAAAAAAGTCCTGTTCCTTTTAAAAGAGATTTAATGTGTTGAAAATGAGCAGTTGAAGCTTTTCATGGTGTGGAGCTAAATAGCATCACGTGAGAAATAACAGACACTAAGCCTCTATTAAAGAGACAGGATGTTTTTATCTGCAGGCTGTGGGCAACTCTGCTACTATAATGCATAGAACATTTAATCTTGTTGTGATGTCATTAGAGTGTGTGCTTTTGTGTCCCAAACCAAATCCATAGCAGGCCTGAGGAAATGCATGATGTAACGGATAAGTTATCCTATATAGTGGTAGAGGCAACTCAATGGAAGGGTGCTGGTCTTGGCATCACCCCAATGTAAATACATAACATGTGATTCTATCCTGCTAGCATGGAAAATATCAGAGATAGATCAGGAACAGAATTTTGTAAAAATATCAATTTCATAATTGAACAGTTGGTGCAATATAAATAGCATCAACTACATAATCATTATTAACTAATTGTAATGCATTGGGCTACTACAACATTCTTGTTCTTTTAAAAGTTATAATGTCGTCATAGCAAAGGTACAGTTCCTTTGTGCCAAAAACAGGTTCAGATATTAAGAATGATTGGCTGCATAAAAAGACCCTGTACCAAGGAAGCACCACTTACGTTTGAGATGAAGAGCCAGCAGAGGGCTTGAGGAAGAGGTCGCAAACATCCAATTGTTATTCAATAGTGCAGGAAGGTGTAGTGATGAGTAAGATGGGCTTGAGGAGGTGGTTTCTGGAAGAAGGGTCTGATTCACTCATGGGTATACATTGGAGTATCTCACTATTTGGTGATTTGCAATGGAATGTGTAAATTGCTTCCATTGAAAAGTGTTTAGCTAGAGGTGCTATGAAATTAATGCCAGCTTTGTGCAAATCAACCCTGGATGCTACAGATGAGTGCATGTAAGAACTCTTTGGTGCCACAGAAGGCACAAAGGGAACTAAGACAGTGCTGGTACAGTGCAGAGCATTGCTGCATCCTTGCTAAGACAGGATGCACGGAAGAAGATCATCAGCAAGTGCTGCAACAGGTAGGTCAGGGTACAGAACTGGCACTGAATTTAGGGCCAGTGTTGGATTCACTGTCTTGTGAGTGTTGTTTAGTAACCTCAGATCATCAGAGTGTCCTCTGGAAAACATGAATACGCTTCAAAAAAGCAGATTAGTTTCCGACTGGGGAATTGTGTGCTGATTTATTGGAGGCAAAGTGTCAGACGTATTGCATTGGTTGAGTAGACAGTCATAGGATTATGATGGCGATCCGGTAGGAGAGGCAAAAACCCTTTCTATTGATCTCGTGCTTTGTCCCGTGTGTGTTTTCAGGGAGAGAAAGAAGATACCCTACCAAGGTTTTGAGTGACACTGCAGTATGTTCAGCAAATGGCTACTTGCAACTGGCCTATTCCAGCAACACCCTCCCTTATCTTTGTCTCCATATAGCAGCTGGAGATGGCGTCTGTCTTGAGGCTCTTACATCTCATGCAGTTTGGATGGTTCAGCAGATAGGGAGAAACACTTTTTTGCTGCCTGGTCTCTTGCAACCCTGTAGATGCCATGCTGGCAACAGTACTTGCTATATTAAGGCTCAATTGCTACGCACCTTTTCCTGTCTGTAAACTGCATTGAACAGAAGAGGCTTGTTTCTGAACAACATGTATAGAATTGGCTATATTCCTGTGTAACTCTTATGCGTAATACAGAAGCTTTTCAGTTATCCCGGATCAGTAGCTTGCTGTGGCCCCTGTGGATTTTATCCTTCCTTGCTATGGCATAACCTCTTTTCCCCTCTCTGTCTGATGACAAAATGTGGTAAGAGACTGGGGTGTGCTGCCTGGAAAAACTCTGCTGTTGTAGAATAGCCATGTGATCTTTGCTGTCCTTTTAATTCTAATCCTCATTCTACCTGGCATAGGTTAAGCCAGTTTTTCTTGTTGTATTTGCATGAAGGCAAAGAATCTACTGGTGAAACTAGGATGTACTAACTTAGGGGAAGGTTGTCTCACTTTACAAGGCGTCTTGTGTCCTATTACTTCCATCTTTCAGACACTTTATTTAAAGCTAATAATTATTTATGTGAACTGATCTCTCTTAAATGAGATTATTGATGTAGTTAGTGTCTACACAATGCTCTTCCTTAAACCCAGGGCTGTTTTGTTTTTCATTTGACCTAACTGCATGCAACAGGACTTCCTGAGGAGCTCAGATCTCATTTTCTTCCTGTTTTTTAATTACCATGTTTATATCCAACATGGTTGTTAAAATGTGTGGGAATTATCTGCTGAAAGCTCAGCCAAACAGCGTTTCTGGTTAGATTGTGTAGAATGCAATCCTATGCATGTTTACTCAGAAGCAAGTCCCACTATGTTCCACAGAGCTTCCAAGTAGGCATGCATAGGATTGTAGCCTTAGGCGTAATTAATCCATCAGGCCAGTATGATCCAGTCATATCTCATATCTGTCTCGTGTTTCTTCACAGCGGGATGGTTGCCCCAAGATTGTCAACCTAGGCAGCTCAAAAACCGATCTCTTCTACGAGCGCAAAAAGTATGGATTCAAGAAAAGGTGATACTATTTCCAACCTGATGAACCTGCTGGAGCTGGAAAGGATCCCTCCTGTATTGTTGGACTACGGTCTCCCCCCTTCCTGCCCTTTGGGAAAAAGTTGATTAGTTTTCTTTCAGTCCTTGGCAAACTGTTGGGAAAGCTAGTCTCTACAAATAAATGATGAGAGACTCTTGGCTCAGTTCCCTTTCCTCAGCTGTTGCTAATGTTAAAAGATGAGAAGATTGTCTCTATCTGCACCTCAAATTCTGAAAGTTTAGATTTCAGCCCTCTTGATTTCTATTCCATGACTTTATAGATGAAGAACCTGAACAACTTGTTGCTGATGCTTTCCACCACAAATTTGTGACCATTGCCTTGTTTTCCTTGAAGGAATAGCTAACCAGTACTCTTTGTTATTGTGGATTATGCATCAATAAAGTTTTTTTAAAAATACTCTTCTTATTGCCATTTTATTTCTCCTGAATTTTCCTTATTAGAAATTGCCATGGTTACGCAGGTATAATGTGTTCACTTTCAGTAGTGATATGTTAAATCCACAATACTGATAGATTTTAAGAATCAGCAGTTGGAATTGCCATATATGATTTTTCTGGCATCTGCGCAGTATGGTTCAGATGCTCATGTACTACAATTACTCATCATGTCTGTTGCTGAGAAGATCCAGTTGTCTCTTAAATCTTGCTCAGTCCTTATCCAGTGAGGTTATCCACTTGGAACTACTTCATCATGTAATAACATCTTCCTGCTATTACAGACAAAAAGGCCTATGTGAAGTAAACTATTAAAAGATGGGTGTTCCCAATGGAGGTTAATGTTTCCTTTCCATATATGGAAGTGCTATGTCTTATAATTATCTTGCTTCCAGATCCCAGCCACATGCTGTATACAACTTGTGGTCCGATTGAGAAATAGTTGGGCTATGAGAAAAGGTGTGGTCAATAACATTAGCTTTGAAGTATTGAGGTGGCTTCTGTGTGGTAGAAAACACCTTCCTGAAAGCCTTAGTGAACAAGTCCATGGAACTTGTTAGGCAGAAGTGGCATCCCAACTACTCTTATCCAGGTCTTCTAGGGTTTCAGAAAGGAGGTCAACTTGTTTACTTCCACGCTATATTGGGTGGTTGTTAGGCAAAAGAGATGAAATAAAATCAGCATCCTTGTTGTGATTTACTTTTTTTCCCAAATACTGAGAGCAGAACAGGTCTGGCTCTTTAGACTGCTCTCTGATACAGTTTTTCTTTAGGATCTGTAGTCCTAGTTTCTTAACATTTCAGGCTTCCACTTTAAATAAAACATGATTTTACCTGATAATAGCATTAGTGATTGTTGCTGAGATGATGCTAGAGATCACTGTGATCTATGATCTTTTGGACTGGAATGCCAATAACCAGATTCAGAATAGTGAGATACAGAGGTAAGTTCAACATTCACCATCTCATTTTCAAATGTAAAATTAAAAAAGTCTCAATCTTCCTTCATCATCCTGCCTTTTTAGAAGCAGTTCTTCAGAGGAGCCTGCCTTCTTTGGAAACCTAAATCTAGAAAGGAAAGATATGAGAGCGAATGACAGAATAATATGTAAAGAAGAAAAAAGAAAGATTGGCAGGAACTGATGGGATAAGTGAAGGAGTTGGATATGACTTTTATTCAGTTGGATATGGCTATATGATAACAAGTCAAGTTGTCATTAAAAAGTGGGAAGGGTGCTAAGCAGAGGTAGGAATGTAATGGCTGCCACTGCCAGGACAACAAACAAGCAGCAACGCCTTTTGTAAAACTGCTTTGCTATCCCCAACTTCACCTTTAGAGCAGAAAAATGTTTGCTAGAATAGCAAGCCAAATATTTAGGCCTACCATGAATTTGATACTTCTCCCATTTGCAGTCTCAAAAAGGCGGGAAACTAGAAGACTATGTGCTGCTACTCACAATTGGGGCTGTATTTGACTTGAGTCACTTCTGCTAAACTGTACAGTTGAGACAGACTTTTGTGCAGGTTTCCCACCAACTACTGGTATTGAGCAGTTAGGGGCACTCTAATATGGAATGGCTTGCCTAGACAGTGACATGAGAAGTCTGTGTTTAATTTAGGCTTACAAGTTGCTCAAATTTCCTACAGAATTACTTGAGGTTTGCTGATATTCTGATTTTTATCTCATTTTCTGTTCTCTTGTTTTATTTGCTCTGTTGGTTGTTGCTACTAAAACCTTTGGGAATTAAAAACAAAAATCTTCTATCTAAGCCTACTTTTTCATTGTAAATGTTGTTGGAACCAAAGTATTACAGAAACATAATAGACTTTAGGCATCTGTGCCAACTGGAAGCAAAACTCACTAACAGGACAATGGATTGTATTGATGGGAGGACTGTTTAATTTTCTTTTCCACCAAGCTGTCAACTTTTGATAGAATTAAAATAAATGATTCACATGGAGATGGCTTTGGCAAGTTAATCACTGTATCTTTCCGTTGATTCTTCCTCTGGAAGCAGCTCTAAAAATCTACCTTATGTAAATAAGGTGAAATAAAGAAAACATGTATAGTTTAATATGCCGCATTGGTCCTGATAACATGAAAGAATAGGTTGAAGCATCTTTAGTAATTTTGAGCATACTTCAGAAAGCTTGGTGCTTTCTGAAAACCAGTTGGCTAATGCAAAATGACAGTCGTCGTGCTGGATAGTGTCTATGTGGAAGCAGGTCTGAGTTCTCCAGAGGTGAAGAGCACTGCTGTGTGCCTTGCATGCTGCAACATCTAGCATGTTCATCAGGAATGACTGGGCTGCCCATTGTCATGAACAAAATACAGATTTTGTCTTTACCACAGCACCACAAAGGAAAGAATAGTAATAGTCTGGGAAAAGGGAAACATTAAGGACTTTGATGAAATAGGTGCTAAGCTTGTGTGTTCTTGGTGATCTCAGCCATTGAAAACCAAGCCATCTCATGTCCTTTTTCTTTACCACAGTGGAGCGAAGCAGGATGCTAGGAACTGATTTGGTTAGATGGATAGTGAGATCTATGTAATTTTTACTGTTTTTTTGTTCTGTCCTCTTATCCAATTGCAGTTCCCAAACAAATGGAGAGAAGGAAAAGTACCACGCAAGTCTTTTCTCTTATAAAGGACTAGCAACTGAGCCCCGCCCCCTTGTTGACCTAACTGAAAAGGCTTTAGCCTGAAACAAACCAGGTGATGATACAGGAGATTTTAATATGTAACTGTATACTAATTTGTTTGTTACTAAATAGCTGAGGAAGATCATCCTGGCAAAAATTGGCAACAGGTTTTGAGCAGGTAGAATTTTGTGTAATGAGAGATCATTGTTATCTGCTTTGTGCAGGTATTATTAAGCACTTAACTTGCTAAGAGTCTGTATTATTTACAATATTATAATATAGTTTCCTCATAATTACAATAGGGGAATTGCCAGAAATGTTATGATAAAACTAAAAACCTGATATTTAGATCCTTTAGAAACTCCCCTTGAACCCTATTGGAATGAATGGCTGCTTTGAAAGTACTGTCATACACTTTTCTACCCTTCTTAATCATTTCACTGGAACTTATATGTGGAATGCTCTGGTTGTACTGTGAGAATGTTGTTGGACATTCTAGCCTAGCAAATGAAGCTGCATTGCTGCATTCTGGGTTAGGCTTTTGTGCCTCTAGGTCAGGGGTAGGGAACCTGCGGCTCTCCAGATGTTCAGGAACTACAATTCCCATCAGCCTCTGTCAGCATGGCCAATTGGCCATGCTGACAGAGGCTGATGGGAATTGTAGTTCCTGAACATCTGGAGAGCCGCAGGTTCCCTACCCCTGCTCTAGGTGGAAGGATGCTTGTGTTCTGCTAAACACATAAGAACATAAGAACTAGCCAGAGTCCATCTAGTCCAGCTCTCTGCTACTCGCAGTGGCCCACCAGGTGCCTTTGGAAGCTCACATGCAGGAGGTGAAAGCAATGGCCTTCTGCTGCTGCTGCTCTTGAGTTCCTGGTCTGCTAAGGCATTTGCAATCTGAGATCAAGGCAGATCAAGATTGGTAGCCATAGATCAACTTCTCCTCCATAAATCTGTCCAAGCCCTTTTTAAAGCTATCCAGATTAGTGGCCATCACCACCTCCTGTGGCAGCATATTCCAAACACCAATCACACGTTGCGTTGCGTGAAGAAGTGTTTCCTTTTATTAGTCCTAATTCTTCCCCCAGCATTTTCAATGAATGCCCCCTGGTTCTAGTATTGTGAGAAAGAGAGAAAAATTTCTCTCTGTCAACATTTTCTACCCCATGCATAATTTTATAGACTTCAATCATATCCCCCCTCAGACGTCTCCTCTCCAAACTAAAGAGTCCCAAGTGCTGCAGCCTCTCCTCATAAGGAAGGTGCTCCAATCCTTCAATCATCCTTGTAGCCCTTCTCTGCACTTTTTCTATCTCTTCAATATCCTTTTTGAGATGCGGCAACCAGAACTGAACACAGTACTCCAAGTGCAGTCGCACCACTGCTTTATATAAGGGCATGACAATCCTTGCAGTTTTATTATCAACTCCTTTCCTAATGATCCCCAGCATAGAGTTTGCCTTTTTCACAGCTGCCATGCATTGAGTTGACATTCCCATGGAACTATCAACTAAGATGCCCAGATCCCTTTCCTGGTCTGTGACTGATAGCAGTGACCCCTGTAGCGTGTATGTGAAGTTTGGATTTTTTGCCCCTAAGTGCATCACTTTACATTTTGCTACATTGAACTGCATTTGCCATTTCTTAGCCCACTCACCTAATTTATCAAGGTCCGCTTGGAGCTCTTCGCAATCCTTTGTGGTTCTCACCACCCTACATAATTTGGTATCTTCTGCAAACTTGGCCACCACGCTACCCACCCCTACTTTCAGGTCATTTATGAATAAGTTAAAGAGCACTGGTCCCAATACGGATCCTTGGGGGACACCACTCCCTACATCTCTCCATTGTGAGAACTTCCCACCCTTTGTTTCCTGTTCCTCAATCAGTTTTTAATCCATAGGAGGACTTCCCCTCTTATTCCTTCATTGCTGAGTTTTCTCAAAAGTCTCTGGTGAGGAACTCTGTCAAAAGCCTTTTGGAAATCCTAGTAGACAATGTCCACTGGTTCCCCCTTATCCACATGCCTGTTTACACCTTCAAAGAACTCTAGTAAGTTTGTAAGACAGGACTTGCCTCTGCAAAAGCCATGCTGACTCTTCCTCAGCAGGTCTTGCTTTTCTACATGTTTAATAATTTTATCTTTAATGATAGATTCTACTAATTTACCAGGAACAGATGTCAAACTGACTGGCCTGTAATTTCCTGGGTCCCCCCAGACCCTTTCTTAAAGATTGGTGTGACATTGGCCATCTTCCAGTCTTCAGGGATGGAGGCAGATTTCAGGGATAAGTTGCATATTAATGTGAGAACATCAGCAATTTCATGCTTGAGCTCTTTAAGAACTCTTGGATGAATGCAATCTGGGCCAGGGGATTTGGTAGCATTTTGGTAGCACAAACACTTGCAACTTTGTCCAATCCAAGAAAGGCTTCATAACAACTACCAGCCTTGAATTGGTTCAGGTTAGAAGACATGAAGGAGCCCATAATAACCTACTAGCAATGACGTGAGTCATTCAATCACATGCCCAACCATCTTTCTGTACATTACATATAACGATCTTACAATGGATATGATTAGATGCATTATATTCAGGTGCTGCGTGACTCAAGGGTTTCTCAGACTTTATCCCAACAACGTCAAGAATTGTCTGCAATTTTCTTGGAGTCAGAGGAATGTAAATATAACTTATGTTCATAATAGAAACGTTCTTGCAAAGTTTGTGCGTGGCTAAGAGTCAAATTGCACACTGTTCTATGCTGAAGAAGTAGATTTAATATTTCCAAAAAACTGGCATAGAGCCAGGGGGCTCATCCACTTGGACTACTTGGACATTCAATGTTTGGATGCTCAAATTGGACCTTATGCTTTGAAGGGATATTCCTTCCCCATTAACTTTGGATTCATATTGCATGGTTATCTATGTATATGTGTAAATTAAATGTGCACTTCATCTTTGCATTGCAACTTAGACTACTTGAAGCATTATTGTAGCCTATGGTATACTATAGTTTGTAATTTTGTAGGTCTGATCTGACAGCACTATATCTATTTTTTGCTTTATTTATCCCCAAGAAAACTGTCTGGCCATATTTTCCCAAGTGGGGCAGGGTGTGTTTGCAGAAGGCACTTCAGAGAAAGCTCAGACAGTGAGGAAAATAGGCTTACCCCCCTAATTCACAGCGTGGCTAATCAACTTGATGGGGTGGGGGTGAATACAAAGCCTCTCATGCACCACCTGGAGGGTTGTGTGCGGAAAACGAGATGGGAGAATGCCTTGTCTTTCTACTCACAACTGTGCACATTCTACAGAAGGCTCATGTTATACAAAAAGAGAGGCTTAAATCAGTGGATAATTTGGATGAATGTCTGCCTCTGGTACCTGTTATGTTTTTATACCTTCTCAGTAATTAAGTAGGAGATTTTTGGCAAGCTGTTTATTCATTTTGAAGGCAGGAAAGAACTAATTTTGATGGGTGTAGGTGTCAGGTGATGTGAAGTTAAAGAATGCTGTGCGTTGTGTGAGCATTAATTATATCCAATTATAGACTGACTGATCTTTCCTTCTCTTAAAAAGTCCCAGACAAACGAGTGTGACAGAAGAGTAGCTTTTTATATTTATATATGGTTTATTGGTGTAATATTGACTAAATGTTAAGGAGTGGACATGTGATGTTAGATCTGGCTTTCATTTTTATGTGTGTGCATATCTGTCTTGAAATAAGACAAATTATTGCACTGTCAAAAATAACTGAGTTTCTACTACAGAGGCAACTGATGACTTAGAGTATGGAAACTGTTGTGCTGTGTACATACTAGG